>NW_027419905.1:0-45693 GCF_009905375.1 Apium graveolens
AGTAGATCTTAAGACCCAAAAAAATTATAAAATTGTAGTAAACATATACTTAAAAAATTAGACTTTAACAAATAAAATTATCTTAATTTTTAGTTTCTAACTTTTATATATTAGCGTAGGCCAAAAAAAATTAATGTAATGGTTAAATCTAGGTATGTTATTACATTTTGAAAAATGTAATTTATTAGTAATGAAACAGCTTAATATTGTCAGAAAATTGATTATAAATAAGAAAAGTTAAAAAATCACACAGTAGTTATATTATATGATATCGCCATTTACCACACCAAGAAACACGGAAGAGGGTTACAAACTTACAATGCGTTAGTGTCATTTTAGGTTTTATTTCTCTGTTGGTAGTCGTTTAGCCTAATATAACATTAATGATTAGGTGAGGTTAATCCGATTTCCCGTTTCTCATTTTATTTACCTTCAAAAAATTTCATACATCTTAATCCCCGTCCTCATCTCTATATTCTTTTTTATTAATTGTTTCTCCTACCTCTTTTCAAACTTTAACTACTAACAATTTTATTATTTTTTACTCTAAATCTACTCTTAAACTTGTATAAAATAAAATAGGGAATGAAAAATAAGTCCCCAAATTTGGGGAGAGAAAATGCCCAAAAAGGCGCAAATTTTAGATAAATTATTCAAAATATCACTCCATAAATATTGGGCCCTCACACAAATACACTATGCGTTATCATTTAAAGTCATTACGAATGTTAATCCTATTTAAAACCCTACTATCGCTGCTTAACCTTCTTCTACCGTGACATCTCTCTAATCGTAGCAATCTGAAACGTTGATTACAAATTAATCTTAACATCTACATTTTGGATCTTCTTCATTTACCATATAATTCAAATCAAACCACCATATTAATGAACTTTCCACATGTTTTGTTCATACCTAAGTGCGATTGTATCATTGTTCTTATGCATACCTATTTTATATTTAGATTTTTTGTAACTAATTGTTGTGCTTGTATTTTTGTTTACTGTGTAGTGCAAAGCTTCACATGTTCCTCTTTGATGGTTTCATAGCAATATATGTTCTGTATATTATAGCACTCAAAGTGTTTGTCAAAATGCTTAAGTGAAATTTTGTGTAAGGTTCATGAATAATTAATTATCATTATCTTATACAACAAGAGTTCAATCTTGGACCTATTGATACTAATGTTTTGTATTTCCAATTAGAGCATCGTTCTATTGAAGTCTGGCGTGTAGGTGGCGGTGATTCTGTTAGATGTCGACGTCGCGATCCCAATTAATATAGACTTCCTCATTTGCATCATCGTATGATTCTAATTTTTCAAAACAACAGGATTTTATGATGTTGCAAGGGTGGCTTCTTTACAACTTGATTGGCCTTTAATTACTGCACTTCTTGTGAGGTGGAGACCAGAAACACATACATTTCACTTGCCTACTGGAGAGTGTGCAATTACACTTCAAGATGCTGCTATTCTACTTGGACTACCTGTGGAAGATGGTGATGCTATCGGTCCTACTCAACTTGCCACATCATGGGAAGATATAGTTAACTCTGTGTTTGGAGCGTCACCTCCTAAGACTCGATTCAATGGATCAAGACTCCAACTGAGTTGGTTTCAGTCTATTCTTCCAGCCCAGCTAAATGATGACACGTCTGATAAAGTGTTAGGACGTTATACAAAATTTTATTTGCTTCAGTTGATTGTTAAAGTGATGTTTAGAGACCATTCTGGAGGCCTGGTGCACTGTATGTGAGTACCATATCTCCAAAATCTTGATGTTTATGGAAAATATATGTGGGGTGCGGTCGTTCTTGCATTTTTATATAGGGAAATGTGTAATTCCTGTAAGAAAGATAAGGAAGACATTGCTGGGTGTTTAATCTTGTTACAACTATAGGCATGGGAGAGATTACCAACCATAGCACCGATACAGAGTAGTCACTCTTTGGCTCAAGATGTATTTTGGGATAGGCAGCTTGCCCCAACGCTTGGAACGTGGTACCTGTTTTCGTTATAAAATTATAACTCTATTATTCCAGTAGCATGTTTGGTATTAAGTAGTACTAAAACCATTCTAATATATAGTATTATTTTGTAGTAGCTTACATACTTGCACATTTTAGTTATACATTTTAATAGTTTATTTATTTCCTATATGTGTATATTATGGGTGAGTTTATAGGTGGTTGGTTCGTTATTCATTTTTGAAGAGTGGTCGTAGTGTATGTGTCTATCGCGTGGCTTTGGATAAGTTCGCACCATCTCAATTTAAATGGCAGGCTTATAGTTCAGCCACTATTGATGCACTACTTTTGTATTTCTTAAATGAAGAGGGCGTTTGGTTGGCAGTATAATAGTCCCCTGATTTGCATATTTATAGTGGAGCCTCATTTGACTAATAAAGTAATGAGGCGGTTTGGTATGGTACAATCCATTCCGGTTAATGTGGAGTATTCGCCTGAGCTTTATAAGATTAATTAAAAGGAAGTCAAGATGGTAATTGGGTTCAAAGACATCAGCCATGTATCACTATATGGGACTCCCGTTTAAGAAACCTAGTTGAATCAGTTATTGGTGATGTTGCAGTAGCTGAATACCAAGAGTGGTACCTCAATATAACAAGGAAATATCATTCGCGATTAGGTGCTCTTCATGGCTTCGTAGTAAGTAATAGCTCTCTTTTTTGTATTATGTTGTGTAATATCTAATAACTTCAAGGTAGATTCTAGTAGTTTCATTCTTCTTTATTATCCCGGTATTGTGAGATAATGTTGATTCGACTTCTTTTTTTTCTTGTGTTCCAGGGAGACTTGCTTAAGGATATAGCTGAACGTACTCGTGAAACTTTACCATATGTGAGTTTAAAGGCCAGTGAAGAATGGCGTCATGTTCAACATCATTCTCATGGAGGTTTGTTTGACTCTTTTCCATTAGAGGATCGTCGATAAAAAAAAATGAGGGGAGATAGGATCCTGGACGTCGTCCAAAAAGAGGTGGACATCAAGGAGGCCATGGAGGTGTTCGTGCTGCTAGAGGTCGTGTTGATGGTGGTGTTCCAGATCCGGTTGTTCCAGTTCAAGGAGATGGCAATTACATTGCAGAAAATCTTGGCAATTATGACGATACATTACATGTTGAGGAAGATCGAGATACAATACATACTGAGGGTGATGCAATACTTACTGAAGCTCATGATGATGTAAATGCGAAACATAATCGGATTGTTCGTGATGATCTGGTAGTTCCTGAGGATCATGATATGGGGAACCTAGTGATTTTTCGATCCTGGAAATGATGTACCACATGTAGTTGAGGGTGATGTTGTACAGAAAAAATAGAAGAGGCCCAGGAAACCATTACTATATCCTACATTCTATCTATTGACACCTAGTGATGAAAGTCAGTCTACCCAATCTTCCCGGTCATATGCAAACCCTCCAACATAAATAATCACAGGAGCAACAACTATTTTTTTCCTGAAAAAGAACCATCTCAAGATAGACAGCCACGACATTCTCAGAAGGTGCCTAAAAGAACAAGATGTGGCATAGCTGGCCGTAAAGGCGTAAACTAAACTTATGATGCAAGGCTGTATAGAAGTGCAAATCTATTACCATTTTTGAAGAATCAAATTTAAATTTGTAGCAGCTGCATTATTCTATTTAGTCTAGTTTTTGAATTCACAAGTCAAGTATCATAATAATTTATGACTTTAAGAAAACACCGTGTTATACCCAAAATTTGGCATTGGAGTGACTCGGGTCAGACGCGAGTTGATTAGAGTCAAACTCGGCGCTGCAAAAGAAGCGACGCGCCTAGTTACCTAGGACGCGTCCATTTTAGTGGAAGCGTTTACCAAAGTGGTCCTTTGAAAAGGGAGATAGAAGGCGCGCCCATGATTGTAGGACGCGCCCACATTGTGGAATGTTTATTTGCGATAATTTTGTTGTAAGAAGATTTGTAAGCACCTATCTAGTGTAGGACGCGTCCGGTAATGGTAGGCGCGTCCATTATGATGGAAGTATCTAGCAATGGTGGTTGGGGTACGCGTCCAGAGGTTTAGGACGCGTCCTGTCTCTATGGAATGTTGTGAGGAGTAGTTGAAAGAAATAATGCAGGCTTTATAAAGGCCAAGACGCACCCAATAGCTTAGGACGCGTCCTTTTTTGGCAGATGCATTCTCAAGGATGAACTCAGGACAAACCATGCGTGGAAGGAGCAATGGAGGATTATTTTCACTAACGTATTTGTTGCATGACTCTTTGAAGAATTCCCTGCTTGAGACGGTCAAGGAGGGGGATGTCCGTGAAAAGCTTGAAGGCCTCTAGGGGTATGCCTGATGATTGAATGCCTCCTCTTGTATTCAACGGGTGTCCTCGTTGGGAATGCGGGGTTAACTTTGGTGTGTGCTTTGAGAACTCTGTTCTTGTATTCAACAGGTGTCCTCGTTGGAGAACTTTGGAGTCATCCTGCACTTTGCACCCAAGAGCTTGGGATCACCTGTCCTGCTATCTGGTGGGTTATCCTCATACGGGGGACAGAGATGCGTCTGGCACTTGGGGTGAACCGTGGCTATACCTGCGTTCGTAAATCAAGGGAGATAGCTGTAGCGGAGTGTTATCCTTGCGCAGGGAGATGCACTATCCGTGAAGTCCTGCGATTACGGACGAGCCTTGGGCCTTCGCGGTTGGGCCTCATAGTCGGACATTTCTAAAGCTAGCGGAAGACGGATATTGGATGGGCTTCTACTGGACTTAGGAATAAGAAGTCAAAACCCATCAGACTTCTTGTTCTGCGAGAACTACGTCAGGCTTGATCCCTATAAAGGGTACGTAGGCACATTGAGAGGGTAAGAAGTTGAGAGCTGATAAGAGAGCCACCACTTACTCTGATCAATCTCAACCTAAAACAACCACAATCAACCACACACCGCTTAAGTTTCCAGCAAAGAACCACCGTCACAAATCTTAGTTCCGGCGAGAAACCTCAATCTTTGTTGTTACCAGATTCCTCCGTCAACAAATTGGCGCTAGAACGAGGGAGTTGCTAATTAAGGTCGTAAACTTAGGAGGAAAAGATGTCTTACAATCGTGATGGAAGTTGTGACGCCCTCCAAACCCGGTTCAGAAGTTTGGGGTCCACACACACATATCTTATTTATAACCTGCTTATAACAATAATAAAGATAACAATAATATGCAGTGACCCTATTTACCAACTACCACGGATCGCAACAGGTTAAAGTATGCACAAGCCACACGTCTACTTATATTACATATCGTTCAAATCCCAACCATTCAAACTCAAACTGAGTATTAAACTTTATTACAAACTTTTACAGACTTAAATTATTCCAAAAGAAGCCTACTAGCTCAGCTTTCTCAACCTGAACCTGAATATAAACAACATCGCACAAATGAGCTAACTAGCTCAGCAAGTCACAATGACAAAACTGAGAATAATGATCATCAGGTGAACATGATTATGATATCAAGTGAACAATGGATTATGATTTAGAATTGGATATTATACTTTTAATTTAAAAACAAGGTTAGGCTGCTGATCAGTCACGCACTAACCCCGAGCAAGGCACACACATTGCTCTAACTACTGGATCCAAGGCACACATTGGCCTAACTTGACCATTATATGGTCTGACCACGAATCTGGTCCACAATTTTATAAAAACAATCCAATTCTAACATAATAACAGAATAAGCAATAATAAACAATAATCAGAATCATTAACAACAATGAGTGTTTAACAATGAAAGGGTTTCAATCCTTGTAAGGATCAATAAGATAATTTAAAAGCTTGGATGCTGGTATTGAAAGAATTGGATAACAAAGGAATCAACATTTCAGGGTTTCAAAGATTTGGGCTTTCAAAGCATAGGATACAATGTTTGAGTATATAATTAATTCAGTTTAGTGTTTGGAATTTTTTTGCATGTATTTGTGGAGTAGTATCGTATACTTGAGGTTCGTGTTTGGGTATACAACAATCAATGGTCTAGAAAGAATAAGGTTCATGGCTCAAGATCAATAACTGGAATCAGGGTTTAGGTTTCTGTGCTTCAAAGCACTTGCAATATCACAGGATTATCAAGTTACAATATCTCGAGAAAGTTCAGAACACTTGCCTGGTACTAGCTTACTATTCTGCACTCACTTCCAATCACAATCGTCTTACTCCTCAACTACCTGTTTCCCTTTCCTACGCCTTGCCTCTTCTGCTCACATATCATAAACATCTATCAATAATCGACTCATAGAGTTCTATTCAACACATACTTCTGTCTACCCTTCGTTTTACCCAAATCCGATTAACAGATTGAAAGTTATGCAATAATCAAGTAAACACCGAATATATAGACTGATAGTCAATCAACAAGTCACATATAGCACATAATACATCACGTAATCAATGATATATTATTTATAAAGAAGTCTCGGGTCATAAATAGGCTTTCTGATATTTAAAATGATTTTTAAAACATTTTTCGGAATTAAAACGGGTCGTTGGATCAATTTCGGAATAATAAACAGGGTTCGGTTGGCCAATTCTGGCTCCGAAACAATTTTATACTAATTATCGAGCCTTGGAAATAATTTAGAATAATATTTTAAAGCTCGAAACTATTTTTCGGAATTTTTAAATCATTTTTAAGTAATTATATCTAATTAAATAATTAATTAAAATCAATTAATAATTAATTAAATCAATTAATCAATTAATTTCCAAATTAATTGACCAATTAATCGATTAAAAATTAACTGAAATTAATTAACTAATTAATTCAGATTTATTTTTGAATTAAAAATAATTTTCGGAATTAAAATAATAATTTTCAGAATTTTCAGAAATTAAAAATGAATTTTTATAATAAAAATAAATAGGAAATATGATTTTTAAACATTTTATAACAGGAATCCTATTTTTGAAAACTTTGCAAACTACAGGGACTAAACTTCACCATCTTCAAAAATACAGGGACTAAACCTGCAATTTTGCAGTTTCAGTCGCCGGAAAATCGGGAGTGGCCGGAGAAGACGATCCCGGCGACCTCACCCCAACCAACCACCTCCAGATCAACACTACACAACCACCAGGAACTTGTTCATGCATTCAAAACATTCTAATCATCCCTTAGTTCTGGCCGGAAATTGGCTAAGAACATCGCCGGTTTCCCGGCGAACATCGTAAATCTTTAAAACACAACTCCCTTCGATTCAAGCATCCTCTGTTAACGAGCTATATATCAATCAATTGCAAATTTTATAAGGAACACAACCCACTATAAATCAACAGCTAATAACCCCTGAATCAAAAACCCCCAAATTTCAATTGAAAACATTCATACGGGTTATAAACCCTAATTTTGAAATTCAAAAATTAAACCCACTTTTGAGCATGTTATTGAACTCCAAATCAAACGTATGACATATGAAAATCATCAGGAAAACAAGCTCTACAACATGCAATCATCAAATCATACAAACAATCATCCGAACAAAAATTCATATTTTTAATAAAATAAATTCGAAAATAAATAAATTTCAGAAAATAAACCTTTGATTCTGCAGTGAAACAAAGCTCAGAATCTGATAGAACACTTCAAATCCTTCGTTTTGGTTACTCAAGCTTTGAAAACAGAGATTGGTAACGCCTTCGTTTTGCTGTTTGATTCTTAGAACAGTTTATGTAATTAGGGTTTTTCTCTGAAAATTATAAACTTAACTATCTGCAAATGATTTTGATACAAAATAAAATACGGAAAAAGGCTATTTATAATTACGTAAAATTAGTATCCCGTTGGATCATTCCGGATATAAAATGGTACGTTTATTTATAAAACTGATCTAAACGGTATCGGTTTTCGGGATAATTATCCAAATCAGTACAATTTGTACTGCGGTCTTGGTCTCAGCGCCTGGTTACACGTACTACGAAGTGATACTTGGGATAGTTTAATAAAAAGCTCCCGTTTATCGAAAATACGGGTTTTATTGATTTATCGAAATGAATATTGTATCAAAATATTGTGCCGGGACCCACGCATAATAAACCGTACGCCGGATCGAAAAAGTCGAAACATGGAATATGCTCGGAATATTACAATTAATTTAGGAAGGAGTTCTCGGAAGAGTTACGGGTTCCAAAAACGTATCAACGGTTGACGTCAGTTGGTTCCCATTTTTATAAAATAGATTTTAAATACTCGGAAAAAGATTTTATAAATTTCATATGATCCTTATAAATCCATAAATCAACATAAAAAATAATTAGGAAAATATGACAATTATCTATGTTTTATTTTGGACATATAAAAATTAAAATACTCAATTAATATTATTTTTGAATATCCAAGTACAGATAACATTTAACAATTAACTCACAGAGTAGATACTGAACACACATAATAATTATTTAATAGCAAAATAATTACACGATATATCCCGGATATTACATCCTTCCCCCCTTAAAAGGATTCTGTCCTCAGAATCTCCTAAGAAAACAAATGAGGGTACTTTTCTCTCATATCACTTTCTAATTCCCAGGTTGACTCTTCAACCTTTGGGTTTCTCCATAATACTCTTATTAACTTTCCACTTTATTTCTCAATACTTTCTCTCTCTCCTCTAAAATCTCTATCGGACTCTCTACATAAGACAAATCTGCCTGAAGCTCTATTGGCTCATATTCTATTACATGCCTGGAGTCTGGATTATATTTCTTGAGCATCGATACGTGAAAAATATTGTGAATGTGCTCCATATGCGGTGGCAATGCTAACTCGTAGCTACTTTGCCAACACGCTTTAGGATCTCAAAAGGTCCGCCATATCTTGGACTCAGCTTTCCTTTCTTTCCAAATCTCGTTAGTCCTTTCCACGGTGATACTTGCAGTAATACCAAGCTTCCTTCTTCAAATTCCATGTCTTTCCTTGACTGATCTGCATATTTCCTCTGACGATCTTGTGCGGCTATCAATCTTTTTGGATAATTTCAACAATTTCCTTTGTCTGCTATACCAATTCAGGTCCGAGTATTTTGTGTTCTCCTACTTCGTCCCAATATACTGGAGATCTACATTTGCGTCCATAAAGGGCTTCATAGGGTGACATCCCAATGCTGGCGTGATAGCTGTTATTATAAGCAAACTCTACCAGGGTAAATGCTCGTCCCAACTTCCTTTGAAATCAATAGCACAAACACGTAACATGTCCTCGATTGTCTGGATCGTTCTTTCACTTTGGCCGTCCGTCTGCGGGTGATAGGCCGTACTCATATTCAATTTTGTTCCTAAACATTCTTGAAAACTCTTCCAAAATCTTGAATTAAATCTTGGATCTCGATCAGATACAATAGACACTGGAACTCCATAACGAACTACAATTTCCTTTAGGTACATATGGACTAACTTGTCGAGCGAAAATCTTTCATTTATAGGCAGAAAATGAGCTGACTTGGTAAGTCTATCCACTATAATCCAAATGGCATCATGATTAGCCCTTGTCCTTGGTAATCCAACTATGAAATCCATGGTAATATATTCCCACTTCCACTCTGGAATCTCCAATGGCTGTAGCAATCCGCTTGGTCTCTGATGCTCTGCTTTAACTCTCTGACAGGTATAACATTTGCTAACCCATTCCGCAATTTCCCTCTTCATATCTGGCCACCAATAGTTCTTCTTTAAATCTCTATACATCTTGGTACTTCCTGGATGGATGGAATACCTTGAATTATGTGCCTCCTGTAGAATTGCATTCTTCAACTCCGTCACCGGTGGAATCCAAATTCTAGATGAAAACCTCAGAATACCTTGGTCATCCTTTTGTGTGCATAATTCTTCACCTACCAAACGATTTAAATCTTGATCCATTACATCTTCCTGACATTTCTTTATTTTCTCCAATAATTCCGGTTGGAAAGTCATACTGTATACTTTCGCTTCCTCAGGCTTGCAAACTCTAATCTCCAATTCCAATTTCTGAAATTCCTTATATATGTCTTCAGGTACTGATAACACATTCAACCTTTCTTTCCGACTCAATGCGTCTGCTTACCACGTTCACTTTATCGGGATGATAATTAATCGAGCAATCATAATCCTTGATCAACTCTAACCATCTCCTTTGCCTCATATTAAGTTCCTTCTGGGTAATATATACATTTAAGCTTTTGTGATCCGTGAAAATCTCGCACTTTTCTCCATACAAATAATGTCTCCAAATCTTCAAAGCGAAAACTATGGCTGCTAGCTCCAAATCATGAGTAGGATACTTCTGTTCATGTGGTTTCAATTGTCCTTGACGCATACGCAATCACCTTTTCGTGCTGCATTAGAACACATCCTAATCCTTTGTGAGAAGCATCACTATAAATTACGAAAATTCCCTTGATCGTCTGGAAGTGACAAACAGGTGCCGTGATCAATCGTCGCTTCAACTCCTGAAACTTTCCTCGCATTTTGTCGTTCCATATAAACTTCTCATTCTTTCGTGTAAGCTTTGTTAATGGTGTGGCAATCCTCGAGAAATTTTGAACAAATCGACGATAATATCCTGCCAATCCTAAGAAACTTCTTACCTCGGTGGGTGTTTTTCGGTCTCTCCCAATTCGTAATTGCCTCGATCTTTGCCGGGTCCACTTTGATCCCTTTATTACTAACTATGTGACCTAA
This sequence comes from Apium graveolens, assembly GCF_009905375.1. Classification (NCBI taxonomy): domain Eukaryota; kingdom Viridiplantae; phylum Streptophyta; class Magnoliopsida; order Apiales; family Apiaceae; genus Apium; species Apium graveolens. Next base: position 10,695 of record NW_027419905.1, read on the forward strand.
GAACTGAACTTCCTGTAGCCAAAACTCACACTTCGAGAATTTAGCATATAACTTCTTTTTCCTTAAAATCTCCAAAGCCGTTCTCACATGTTCCGCATGATCCTCTTCCGTCTTTGAATAGATTAAAATATCATCTATAAACACAATAACAAACTTATCCAAATACTCCTTGAAAGATTCTGTTCATCAGGTCCATAAACGCTGTCGGGGCATTGGTCAATCCAAAAGACATCACTAAAAACTCGTAATGTCCATACCTTATTCTGAAAGCTGTCTTTGTATATCTTCTGGCTTGATCTTTAGTTGATGATATCCTGATCTTAAAAATCAATTTTGGAGAAATTACTTGGCTCCCTTCAACTGGTCGAACAGATCGTCAATTCTGGGTAACGGATACTTGTTCTTGATCGTAAGCTTGTTGAGCTCCCTGTAGTCAATACACAGTCCTCATGCTTCCATCTTTCTTCTTAACAAATAATACCGGGGCTCCCCACGGGGATACACTGGGTCTGATTACTCCTTTTCTAACAGCTCTTGCAATTGCTTCGCTAGCTCTTTCATCTCAACAGGAGCCATTCTGTACGGGGCCTTGGATACTGGTTCTGTTCCAGGTGCTAAGTCGATCGCAAATTCAATTTCTCTATCTAGAGGAAGTCCTGGTAACTCGTCAGGAAATACGTCTGGAAATTCATTCACAACTGGAATATCTTCAAGTTTTGTTGGTTCTTGACTTCTGTCAATCACATATGCCATGAAATGCTCACATCCTTGTCGTAGTAACTTCTTGGCTTGAATCATCGTTAAGAACTTCTTTACTTGTTTTTGACCCTTGAACGTTACTATCCTTTCGTCTGGTTTTCACCATTACCTTCTTATTTCGACAATCTATCTGGGCATCGTGCCTAGATAACAAATCCATCCCTAATATAACGTCAATTCTCCTAACTTAAATAGTATCAATCTACACAAAACTTACTACCAGAAATCTCAACCTCAACTTCCCACAACACTTGATTCACAGTTACACGCTCTGTTTGCTAATTCCACAGTCATTATTTCATTTAAATACTCTACTGGACAAGTTAACTTGCTAACAAAATCTTGTGAAATAAACGATCGAGTGCTCCCGAATCTATTAACACTTTGGCACATAAGAATTCACATTGAGCGTACCTGCCACAACATTTGTATCCTGGATAGCATCCTTCACTGACATGTCAAAAACTCTAGCCCTTGGAGTCTCATTCACTGTTGGGGTAGATCCCATAATCCTCAATGTATTACTGCTGGGGCTGGTGTCTTGCAATCCCTGGCCATATGTCCTGGCTTTCCACATTTGAGCACATAAATCCAATGGCTGGAACCTTCACTGCTGGATTCCGGATAGGTTGATCCTTATTTGCTGGCTGATTTCGGTCACTCCCTCGAATAGTGCTCCTTTCTAATTACATTTGAAACATACCAGGTCCAACTTGTTACAAACTGCCCCATACTTCTTTCCACAAACTTGACAATCTGGAAAAGTTAATCTCAACTGATTCGGCTGATTCACATTAGCTGGACGGTTGCCCTGGCCTCCGTCTCCTGCATTTTGTCTCCTGAAATTAAAATTTCTCCCTGGCTGAAACTTGCCCTTCTTAAAATTTGGAAACTTCCCTGGTTGTGACTGACCCTCACTTCCCTCAACTTTCCTTTTCTTGCTTTCCTTTTCCTTCTGGAACATCTCACTCTCTGTCTCTGCGATCATAGCCTTCTGTACTACTCCTGCATAGGTATCCAATTCAAAAATGGCTACCTTCCCTCTGATCCATGGTTTCAAACCTTGCTGAAATCTTTTAGCTTTCTTCCTGTCAGTATCCACATACGACGGTACATACCTTGACAATTCCTCAAACTTACCCTCATAATCTGTTACCGACATGTTCCCTTGCTTTAATTCTAAAAACTTCAGCTCCATTTGATCCTGAACAAACTGAGGAAAATATTTTTCTAAAAACAATTCCTTAAACCTTTCCCAAGTAATAACATTGTGCCTTCCAATGTCTTCACCATTTCCCACCAATAGGTGGCTTCATTCTTCAGATAGTAACTTGCAAACTCAACCTTCTGTTCCTCCTTTACTTTCACTAAGGCAAATGCCTTCTCTATTTCCTTTAACCACACATTTGCTTCAATTGGCTCTAAGGAACCCTTGAATTCTGGTGGGTTTACTGCCTGAAAAGTTTTAAAAGTTACCTGGGGGTTGGTCTGTCTTTGTTGTTGTTGTGCCAGGTGAACTGTTTGTTGGGCCAAGATTTGAAGAATCTGGGCTATTGCTGGGTCTATGGGTCCTGGGTTCACATTTGGGTTCGTATCATCTTGGTTGTTATGTTGTTGGTTTCTTCATTCTGGGTGTTGGTGCGGGTATTTCTTCTGGGAGGCATTTTCTGTAAAGAATCAAACAACTTATTCAGCTTTTGAATCAAATCTTTGTATAAAAGAAAAGTTTTGTAAAACAGAGGTATCTCTTTTTGAAAACAGTTGTAACTAAGTAAATTGCATGCTTCTTTACAGAATATAAACAGTCATGGAAAACAGGGTACATGGTATCACAGGGTATAACTGGTGCAATAAATAAGGTAAAGTAAAACAGTGTGATAAAGTAAATGACAGTGCTGGAAAGGAAAAAGATACTGATATATATAGATCAAAAGTTTTAGGTAGTACAAGCGTAAAGACGCTTCGGAAGTAAAAGCAAAAAGGGTACAACAACCTACTCACTAGTCAGCATAGCTAGTCTATAAATATAATTCAAAAGTCTACTGATACACACTACACACTACTGTACATACTACATAACCATAACAACACTGCTCAGCATCTCCTCTCTGAATCTCTGACTCAGCTCCAAGGAAACTCTGGTCCTGCCAGCCTCTCAAAGTCCTCCATCACCTCAGTAGCCCAACCCATCAGTGCATCAGGGCCTCTGCCAGGTAGTGTAGCTCCATGTAGCCTAGCCTCAAGAACCCTCCGTGTTACATGAATCTCCTCTCGAAGCTCCCTCACACCACTATCAACATATGTAGTACTAATAATATGCTGTAGCTCTCTGATCTGGGCCAACAAGGAATCACACTCCAATAGAAGAGCCTCATACCGGTAATAAGGAACTGGGGGCAATGTAGACTGGAATGGGGCACTCGCAACTGAATGCCCAGTGGAATCCGAATCAGCTGGTGGGGTCCTCTGATAGGTGGCCTCATGCCTGGAGGTGGAATAGCCTGCAGTGGTACGGGCTGCAACACAGGTGGAGGTAGTATAGCCAGCACTGGTGGAACAACAGGACGTGGATCCGAAGATGACACTCCAACTGAAGGCTCTGAATGATCAGCTGATACAGGAATAAAAGAGTCGGCCATCGCTGCTATCTGAAATTATATCGCAATATAAGAATCTCGAACCACGACGAATTATACTACTACTGGTTATACCGTAACACTCAACCTCTCAACGTTCTATCATTCTATTCCTTACTTCTAATCCTAATCCTCTACCCATTCCCGTCAACCTAGGCTTGTGTCAGTGACTTATAACCTGTAGCTCTGATACCAAACCTGTGGCGCCCTCCAAACCCGGGTCAGAAGTTTGGGGTCCACACACACACACATCTTATTTATAACCTGCTTATAACAATAATAAAGATAACAATAATATGCAGTGACCCTATTTACCAACTACCACGGATCGCAACAGGTTAAAGTATGCACACAAGCCACACATCTACTTATATTACATATCGTTCAAATCCCAACCATTCAAACTCAAACTGAGTATTAAACTTTATTACAAACTTTTACAGACTTAAATTATTCCAAAAGAAGCCTACTAGCTCAGCTTTCTCAACCTGAACCCACCAACACCTCCAGATCAACACTCCACAACACCAGGAACTTGTTCATGCATTCAAAACATTCTAATCATCCCTGTCCTGGCCGGAAATTGGCCAAGAACATCGCCGGTTTCCGGCGAACATCGTAAATCTTTAAAACACAACTCCCTTCGATTCAAGCATCCTCTGTTAACGAGCTATATATCAATCGATTGCAAATTTTATAAGGAATACAACCCACTATAAATCAACAGCTAATAACCCCTGAATCAAAAACCCCCAAATTTCAATTGAAAATATTCATACGGGTTATAAACCCTAATTTTGAAATTCGAAAATTAAACCCACTTTTGAGCATGTTATTGAACTCCAAATCAGACGTATGACATATGAAAATCATCAGGAAACAAGCTCTATAACATGCAATCATCAAATCATACAAACAATCATCCGAACAAAAATTCATATTTTTAATAAAATAAATTCAAAAATAAATAAATTTTCAGAAAATAAACCTTTGATTCTGCAGTGAAATAAAGCTCAGAATCTGATAGAACGCTTCAAATCCTTCGTTTTGGTTACTCAAGCTTTGAAAACAGAGATTGGTAACGCCTTCGTTTTGCTGTTTGATTCTTAGAACAGTTTATGTAATTAGGGTTTTTCTCTGAAAATTATAAAATTAACTATTTGCAAATGATTTTGATACGAAATAAAATACGGAAAAAGGCTATTTATAATTATGGAAAATTAGTATCCCGTTGGATCATTCCGGATATAAAACGGTACGTTTATTTATAAAAATTGATCCAAATGGTATCGGTTTCGGGATAATTATCCAAATCAGTACAATTTGTACTGCGGTCTTGGTCTCAGCGCCTGGTTACACGTACTACGAAGTGATAATTGGGATAGTTTAATAAAAAGCTCCCGTTTATCGAAAATACGGGTTTTATTGATTTACCGAAACGAATATTGTATCGAAAATATTGCGTCGGAACCCGCGCAGAATAAACCGTACGCCAGATCGAAAAAGTCGAAACATGGAATATGCTCGGAATATTACAATTAGGTTAGGAAGGAGTTCTCGGAAGAGTTTCGGGTTCCAAAAACGTAACAACGGTTGACGTCACTTGGTTCCCGTTTTTATAAAATAGATTTTAAATACTCGGAAAAAGATTTTATAAATTTCATATGATCCTTATAAATCCATAAATTAACATAAAAATAATTAGGAAAATATGACAATTATCTATGTTTTATTTTGGACATATAAAAATTAAAATACTCAATTAATATTATTTTTGAATATCCAAGTACAGATAACATTTAACAATTAACTCATAGAATAGATACTGAACACACATAATAATTATTTAATAGCAAAATAATTACACGATATATCCCGGATATTACAGAAGTTCTTATGATGGAAGTGACAGTAGGTCTGAAGGAGAAGGTGGGGGACGCTACACTCGCCATGAACCTTATGTTCCAAGAAACATGGCGGATCCACCAAGAGCTCCGGATGTAGGGGGATACCTCCAGTTCTCATCAGCAACGCTGATATCTTGGAGCAATTGTATCGCATGGGGGATACTCTTAACAATTTTAACTCAAGACTAAATACAGTAGAGCGTCGAAGGACGAGGAGAGGTCGTCGTTTCCCCCGTCACGGTCATGCCTTGGGGAAAGCCCCTGTAGTTGAAGGAGACACCCAGGGCAGCGGGGAAAACCCGCGAATCACTCTACGGCGCTTGGAATATTCTGATGGTGTAGAGCCTATTGTGGAGCTTGTTGATGAGGACACCGAAGGTAGGGAAAGGCCTCACCTTGATAACCAGGTTGTGCCACACCCACATAGGTCTGGGCGTACGATGGACGAGCATCGTGCGGAGAACACTCAAAGTCAAGATGAGGAAGGAAGGGATCTTTCAGCCTTGAAAAGGAAGCTTGGCATAAGGTTGGAAGACAACGATTTGAGGATGTTACTGGTAGAATGGAAAAAAGAAGGAAACGCCGGAGAAGCGAGTCCCCGTGACACGACGCGTGTGCCCCCCGCATTACAAAGGGATGACGGGGCGCGGCACCGCGATCACGAGCGTGCCCCTCCACGAGGAAGGCCCGGGAATTACTACCGGGGATATCAGAGGAATGGACGAGGAAGAATGGAATATCAATACGGAAGAGCACCCTACAATGGTAGGAGAGGTGGAGCACACTCCGCTGGAGAAGCCCCCGCCGTTATTCCTGTAGCTTCCCACAACGCTACTGGTAATGGGTCTGGGGGGCGTCCTCATGACCAGGACGGCGGGCGAATTCAAGTAAGAATGCAGAACAATGATGAAATTCCGCGACGCGGTCAAGAGGAACCTCGCATGCGGGAAAATATTCAAAACCAAAATGGTAACATGCCACAGCCGCAGCCTCAGGGCGAGGGGCGGCGAGATCCTCCGCCACACCCGGGGGGTACTCAAGGGGAATTTCAGCAAGTCGCAGAGCAACCCCAACAGCCTAATGTTCAAACCATTCCTGGGGTAGGGACATTTAATGTGAACGACCTCAAGAGGTTGCTCAACCATCTTGAGGGAGGAAGAGTAACGGCGACTGCGCAAGCTCCTTCTCCTTTTGCTGCTGTCAGAGGGAGGCGCAATTGCCCGCAGGATACAGGAACACAACTAATGACTTGCGTTTTCATGGAAACTCTGATCCTGTGGAATTCCTGGGGCATTTTAACATTGAAATGGACGCATATCAAGTACCTGATTTGGCTCGATGTCGTCTCCTAGCAGCCATTTTTAGAGAAGGCGCTCAGCAGTGGTTCCAAAAACTTGGTCCAGGTGTGATCACATCTTGGGAACAGATGAAAACTTTATTTTTGACACAATTCCAAGCCGCGGTGAAGTATACACCACCTGTTACCACGCTGGCTAATGTGAAACAAAAGGAAGGAGAAAGTTTGACTTCGTATTTCAAGAGGTTTAATGCAGAATCCACTTTGGTGAGGGGGCAACTGATGAAACACTGAAAATACTGCTTATAGCTGGGTTGCATGTGGGGACGAATTTCTGGAAGCACCTGCAAGGGAAGGACCCAGTGTCACTAGCTGATGTGCTTGCGCAGGCGGAGTCGTTCAAAGCAATTGAGCAGTCGCTTGCAGAAACAAAAAAGAATGACAATACCCATAACTCCAAGGGGCGATCCAAGAGAAGGGACATATCCTTGAGCCCAGATTATCGGCGAAATGCCAGAAGCCCTAATAGGGTGAACACCGTGAGCTCGCGGAGAGAATGGAGCCCACCGTCGAACTACGAGAGAAGGATCAGCAATTATACACCACTGACGGCGTCCATTGATCATATCTTCGAGGTAAATAAGGATAGAGGAATCTTCAAGAAGTCCGACCGTCTAACTTCATGGCAGAGCAGAGACAAAAAGAAGTATTGTGACTACCATGAGTCTACTGGCCATGACACCCATGAGTGTCGTCACCTGCGGGATGAGATTGAGGAATTGATCAAGGCTGGATACCTAGGAGAATGGATTGACAAGGTGAAGCGACGCAGGGGACTTGATGACAAGGGTAAGGATGAAAGACAGCCCCGCGGGTGGAGGATGTTGAAAAAACAGCAGAGGTCAAGTTTCAGAGGGCTGGCAGTATCAGGGCAATTTTTGGAGGACACCCTTTCGTTGGTGATAGTAATCTAGCACTGGAGAGAAACGTGAGAGAAGCGCGATATCCACCACTCACGAACACATAGCTTGGAAGATAGACCCCCGAAGGTCTTTAAGGGAGAGTCCGCTGATATTACGTTCAAGGAAAAAGAATCTAGGTGGGTGCATCATCCTCACAACGATGCGCTGGTGATTACCATGCTTATTGGGGCAGTGAACGTACATCGAGTCTTCTTGGATAATGGGAGTTCTACAAACATCTTGTACTACAACACCTACAAAAAAGCTGGGATTCCCAGATAGCGACATGTATTTCGAAGATGCGCACGTCATGGCTTTACTGGGGAAGCAGTGAGAGTTATGGGTTCGGTCAGGCTTCCCGTCACGCTCGGAGAAGGAGCTTTGTCGGTTACTCAAATGATAGATTTCAAGGTGCTAGATCAGGATTCCGCGCACAATGTGCTGGTCGGCAGACCTTGGTGCGAGCGTTCAGGGTGATAACCTCGATACACCACTTGATGATAAAGTTCCCAATGCCAAACGGAGTTGGCAGTCTGAGAGGGGTCACAGTATGAGTCACGCGACTGCTATCACAAGGCTTTTAAAGAATTCCGTAGAAGAAGGTATGAAGGGAAAGGTCTCCCATTTGAGGATGTGGAAGAAATTCATACGAAACCAAGTGCAGAGGTCCATGCACACTATTTCGTTGAAGGCCCCGAAAAGGAAGAAACCTATGTCTCTGAGACTCTTTTTTGATGCTAGGACGTGTTTCAAAAGATCGTAGCGTGGAAGAGTGGTGGTGAATCATACAGAGGCGATCATACAGAAAGAGGTTAACGGGGAAAAGTTGAAAGGAAGAAGTGAGATTTTGCAAGGTCTCGGGAATAACTTCAAGGTGGATGCTCCTCGAAAGAAGGACGCGCCCTTGAATGAAATTAAGGTTGATGCTCCTCCAAACGAGGACGCGCCCTCTTCATCTGCGTGGTACAAAGCTACGCCCTGTTTGGATGTTGAGTGCTCCTCCAAACGAGGACGCGCCCTCAGATGTAATAGTGGAAGTCGAAGACCCCCGAGACTTTGATTTCGATTGGATCCCAGGATCCCTATGCCCGCCGAAAAGACGGGACCGGCCGAAGACACAATATATATTCCAGTTGATAAAATGACACGATCAAGGTTTTGAAGTGGGATCCCAGTTGGATGATGAAATGAAAGGAAGTCTTACCCGCTTTCTAATTGTAAATCTTGATGTCTTCGCATGGAGTCATTCAGATATGATAGGAATCGACCCAGAAGTAATGTGTCACCGTTTAAATATCCTTCTGAATTGCAAGGGCATACGTCAGAAACGCCGCCCAGTAAGTGGAGAAAGGGCAATAACATTAAAAGAAGAAGTAGACCGGTTATTGGAGGTGGGGCTAATCAAAGAATCGTTCTACCCCGAATGGCTTGCAAATCCGGTACTGGTGAAGAAACCGAATGGGAAGTGGAGGACATGTGTGGATTTCACAGATCTCAATAAGGCCTGTCCAAAGGACAGCTTCCCGCTGCCAAGAATCGATCAGTTGGTTGACCGCGACGGCGGGGCATGCGTTGCTGAGTTTTATGGATGCATACTTCGGTTACAATCAAATTCTGATATATGGCCCCGATCAAGAACATACATCCTTCATTACTGACAGGGGGTTATACTGTTATATAGGAATATCGTTTGGTTTGATTAATGCTGGCGCAACCTACCAGCGGTTGGTAAACATGATGTTCAAGGATCAAATCGGGAGAACTATGGCAGTGTATGTGGATGATATGCTGGTAAAGTCCGAGGTGGCGAGTGACCACATCAAGCACCTGATGGAAATGTTTAACATTCTAAGAAGGTTTCGTATGAAATTAAAATCCACAAAATGTGTGTTCGGCGTGGAGTCGGGCAAGTTTCTCGGGTTCATTGTCAACCACAGGGGAATTGAGGCCAACCCCGCAAAGATCAAGGCATTGATGGATATGAAGTCACCCACCAATGTGAAACAGGTGCAGAGTTTGACTGGGAGAATCGCCGCGTTAAATCGATTTGTTTCCAAGTCGTCCGATAGATGCAGGGAATTTTTCAAGGCGATTAAATTAGCGGGGAAAGACTTTGTATGGACGTCAGAATGCGAAGAGGCTTTGAAAAGAATCAAGGAGCAACTGGGAAACCCTCCCATGTTGTCAAAGCCGTTGGATGGGGAATCTCTAATACTGTGCCTCGCAGTGTCTGAATATTCGATCAGTGCAGTTCTGGTAAGAGAGGAAGATGGGCAGCAATCACCAGTGTACTACGTGAGCAAGCGGTTATACGATGCTGAAACTTGCTACACAAGCATGGAGAAACTAGTTTACGCCCTGATTCTTGCATCAAGAAAATTGCGGCCGTATTTTCAGGCCCATAGAGTTGAAGTTCGTAAAACGTATCTGATGCGACAGGTCCTGCATAAACTAGAGTCATTAGGCAGAATGCTGAAATGGGCTGTGGAGTTGGGACAGTTTGATTTGGAATATGTGCCCGAATAGCGTAAAAGGGCAAGCCTTAGCCGATTTCTTGTTGGAATTTGATTCTGAAATTGATGATAAAGCTTTGATAATGCTACATCCACCTCATGCTGAGGAGTCTTTGGAGGAGTTTCCACATCCTTGGTGGATCTTGTATGTGGATGGGGCGGTTAACAATGGAGGAGCAGGTGCGGGTATAGTACTTGTGTCTCCGGAAGGCCACCATCTGATGAGCGCCATTCATTTCAAGTTTTATGCAACAATAATGATGCGGAGTATGAAGCGCTGATTAATGGCCTAAAATCGCTTTGGAAATGGGGGTGCGAAACTTAATTGCAAGAAGTGACTCAGAGTTGGTAGTGAATCAGGTGAACGAGGAATTTCAAGCGCGAGGCCCGCGAACAGAATTATACTTGAGATGTACACAGCGCCTGATTGGAATGTTCAAAGAAGTTAGATTGGAATGTGTTCCGCGGGAGAAGAACAGTTATGCGGATGCTCTAGCAAAAATGGGTCGCAACAAGAGGCTGTGTTGTTAGGATCCATCCCTCTTGAAATCCAGGAGATTCCTAGTAACCCAGAGATAGAAACTATGCAAGTGGATGAGGCTCCCAAGGAAACATGGATGACGCCCATTCTAGCTTACATTCGCAAGGGAATACTCCCCGAGGATAAGTTTAAGGCTCGCCGACTCCGCTATCAGGCTGCAAGATATGTGATATACGATGAACTCCTATACAAGGGAGGGTTCGACCAACCTCTGCTTAGATGTGTTGAAGAAGAAGAAGGAAATTACATCCTAATAGAAGTACATGAAGGAATCTGTGGCAATCACTCGGGGGGTAGCTCGTTGGCAATGAAAGTTTTACGCCAGGGATATTATTGGCCCACAATGAAAGAAGATGCTACAAATTTCGTCAAGCATGTGATCGCTGCCAGCGCTTTGCCAAACTACTCATCTATGCTGGCGACACTCTTGACGCCTATGGCAAGCCCGTGGCCATTCGCCATATGGGAAATTGATCTTATCGGAGAATTGCCCGAAAGCTAAAGGAGATGTCAAGTATGCAGTGGTTGCGGTCGATTACTTTACTAAATGGGCGGAAGCTATGCCACTGGCTACTATCACCGTAAAGAAAATCAGGGATTTTGTTTTCAACTCCATCATATGTAGGTTTGGAATCCCTTACAAGCTTGTCTCCGACAATGGAAAGCAGTTTGGTAGCAAGAAGTTGCGACAACTATGTGAGGAGTTGAAAATCAAGAAGGAGTTTGCAGCGGTCTATCATCCTCAAAGAAATGGACAGAAAGAAGCTGTTAACAAAATAATAAAGCATACCCTCAAAACCAAACTGGAGGAACGCAAAGGGAATTGGCCTGAAGAACTCCCGAAGGTGATGTGGTCATACAACACTACGCCACGATCTAGTACAGGAGAAACGCCGTTTATGCTGACTTACGGCTACGAAGCTATGGTCCCCGTGGAAGTTGGATCGGGATCACTTCGCAGAGATTGTTACAGGAAAGAAGATGCTGATGTTAATCAAAGGCTTCATTTAGATCTCTTAGAGGAGACGAGGGAAAATTCTCAGCTAAGGCTATCGGCGTATCAGTAACGTGCCGCAAGGTATTATAACAAGAAGGTAAAAGGACAATTGCTGAAGGTGGGAGATTTTGTACTTAGGAAAGTGATGCCCAATTACAAAGAACCCCCAACATGGAGTGTTTGGAGCTAATTGGGAAGGACCGTACAGAATAAAGTCCATCCTGTGGAAGGGGACCTTATCACCTTGAAGATATGGAAGGGAAGCTGGTTCCACGGGCTTGGAATGCGAAACATCTCCGAAAGTATTACCAGTAAGGCGCGACTTTGGCCCTTACGTACCTCTTTTATTATTTAGGGTTATGCCGGATTATAGGCTAGAATTAAATAAATTCCTTCTAGCCTAGGGGGTAGTGCATGTACTACTTACCTTGGAACTAGTTGAAGGGTCATTTTTTAGAATTTATCTCCCCACAGAGCATAGTAGCCGTGAGACTGGTGCACTTTTGACACCAGAGCGCATTATAAATAAAATCTTGTTTGAATATAATATATTTCAAAGATTTTATTATAATGCGCTCTGGTGTCAAAGTGCACCAGTCTCACGGCTACTATGCTCTGTGGGGAGATAAATTCTAAAAAATGACCCTTCAACTAGTTCCAAGGTAAGTAGTACATGCACTACCCCCTAGGCTAGAAGGAATTTATTTAATTCTAGCCTATAATCCGGGCATAACCCTAAATAATAAAAGAGGTACGTAAGGGGCCAAAGTCGCGCCTTACTGGTAATACTTTCGGAGATGTTTCGCATTCCAAGCCCGTGGAACCAGCTTCCCTTCCATATCTTCAAGGTGATAAGTCCCCTTCCACAGGATGGACTTTATTCTGTACGGTCCTTCCCAATTAGCTCCAAAACACTCCATGTTGGGGGTTCTTTGTATTGGGCATCACTTTCCTAAGTACAAAATCTCCCACCTTCAGCAAATTGTCCTTTTTACCTTCTTGTTATAATACCTTGCGGCACGTTACTGATACGCCGATAGCCTTAGCTGAGAATTTTCCCTCGTCTCCTCTAAGAGATCTAAATGAAGCCTTTGATTAACATCAGCATCTTCTTTCCTGTAACAATCTCTGCGAAGTGATCCCGATCCAACTTCCACGGGGACCATAGCTTCGTAGCCGTAAGTCAGCATAAACGGCGTTTCTCCTGTACTAGATCGTGGCGTAGTGTTGTATGACAACATCACCTTCGGGAGTTCTTCAGGCCAATTCCCTTTGCGTTCCTCCAGTTTGGTTTTGAGGGTATGCTTTATTATTTTGTTAACAGCTTCTTTCTGTCCATTTCTTTGAGGATGATAGACCGCTGCAAACTCCTTCTTGATTTTCAACTCCTCACATAGTTGTCGCAACTTCTTGCTACCAAACTGCTTTCCATTGTCGGAGACAAGCTTGTAAGGGATTCCAAACCTACATATGATGGAGTTGAAAACAAAATCCCTGATTTTCTTTACGGTGATAGTAGCCAGTGGCATAGCTTCCGCCCATTTAGTAAAGTAATCGACCGCAACCACTGCATACTTGACATCTCCTTTAGCTTTCGGCAATTCTCCGATAAGATCAATTTCCCATATGGCGAATGGCCACGGGCTTGCCATAGGCGGTCAAGAGTGTCGCCAGCATAGATGAGTAGTTTGCAAAGCGCTGGCAGCGATCACATGCCTTGACGAAATTTGTAGCATCTTCTTTCATTGTGGGCCAATAATATCCCTGGCGTAAAACTTCATTGCCAACGAGCTACCCCCCGAGTGATTGCCACAGATTCCTTCATGTACTTCTATTAGGATGTAATTTCCTTCTTCTTCTTCAACACATCTAAGCAGAGGTTGGTCGAACCCTCCCTTGTATAGGAGTCATCGTATATCACATATCTTGCAGCCTGATAGCGGAGTCGGCGAGCCTTAACTTATCCTCGGGGAGTATTCCCCTTGCGAATGTAAGCTAGAATGGGCGTCATCCATGTTTCCTTGGGAGCCTCATCCACTTGCATAGTTTCTATCTCTGGGTTACTAGGAATCTCCTGGATTTCAAGAGGGATGGATCCTAACAACACAGCCTCTTGTTGCGACCCCATTTTTTGCTAGAGCATCCGCATAACTGTTCTTCTCCCGCGGAACACATTCCAATCTAACTTCTTTTGAACATTCCAATCAGGCGCTGTGTACATCTCAAGTATAATTCTGTTCGCGGGCCTCGCGCTTGAAATTCCTCGTTCACCTGATTCACTACCAACTCTGAGTCACTTCTTGCAATTAAGTTTCGCACCCCCATTTCCAAAGCGATTTTAGGCCATTAATCAGCGCTTCATACTCCGCATCATTATTGGTTGCATAAAACTTGAAATGAATGGCGCTCATCAGATGGTGGCCTTCCGGAGACACAAGTACTATACCCGCACCTGCTCCTCCATTGTTAACCGCCCCATCCACATACAAGATCCACCAAGGAGTGGAAACTCCTCCAAAGACTCCTCAGCATGAGGTGGATGTAGCATTATCAAAGCTTTATCATCAATTTCAGAATCAAATTCCAACAAGAAATCGGCTAAGGCTTGCCCTTTTACGCTATTCGGGGCACATATTCCAAATCAAACTGTCCCAACTCCACAGCCCATTTCAGCATTCTGCCTAATGACTCTAGTTTATGCAGGACCTGTCGCATCAGATACGTTTTACGAACTTCAACTCTATGGGCCTGAAATACGGCCGCAATTTCTTGATGCAAGAATCAGGGCGTAAACTAGTTTCTCCATGCTTGTGTAGCAAGTTTCAGCATCGTATAACCGCTTGCTCACGTAGTACACTGGTGATTGCTGCCCATCTTCCTCTCTTACCAGAACTGCACTGATCGAATATTCAGACACTGCGAGGCACAGTATTAGAGATTCCCCATCCAACGGCTTTGACAACATGGGAGGGTTTCCCAGTTGCTCCTTGATTCTTTTCAAAGCCTCTTCGCATTCTGACGTCCATACAAAGTCTTTCCCCGCTAATTTAATCGCCTTGAAAAATTCCCTGCATCTATCGGACGACTTGGAAACAAATCGATTTAACGCGGCGATTCTCCCAGTCAAACTCTGCACCTGTTTCACATTGGTGGGTGACTTCATATCCATCAATGCCTTGATCTTTGCGGGGTTGGCCTCAATTCCCCTGTGGTTGACAATGAACCCGAGAAACTTGCCCGACTCCACGCCGAACACACATTTTGTGGATTTAATTTCATACGAAACCTTCTTAGAATGTTAAACATTTCCATCAGGTGCTTGATGTGGTCACTCGCCACCTCGGACTTTACCAGCATATCATCCACATACACTGCCATAGTTCTCCCGATTTGATCCTTGAACATCATGTTTACCAACCGCTGGTAGGTTGCGCCAGCATTAATCAAACCAAACGATATTCCTATATAACAGTATAACCCCCTGTCAGTAATGAAGGATGTATGTTCTTGATCGGGGCCATATATCAGAATTTGATTGTAACCGAAGTATGCATCCATAAAACTCAGCAACGCATGCCCCGCCGTCGCGTCAACCAACTGATCGATTCTTGGCAGCGGGAAGCTGTCCTTTGGACAGGCCTTATTGAGATCTGTGAAATCCACACATGTCCTCCACTTCCCATTCGGTTTCTTCACCAGTACCGGATTTGCAAGCCATTCGGGGTAGAACGATTCTTTGATTAGCCCCACCTCCAATAACCGGTCTACTTCTTCTTTTAATGTTATTGCCCTTTCTCCACTTACTGGGCGGCGTTTCTGACGTATGCCCTTGCAATTCAGAAGGATATTTAAACGGTGACACATTACTTCTGGGTCGATTCCTATCATATCTGAATGACTCCATGCGAAGACATCAAGATTTACAATTAGAAAGCGGGTAAGACTTCCTTTCATTTCATCATCCAACTGGGATCCCACTTTCAAAACCTTGATCGTGTCATTTTTATCAACTGGAATATATATTGTGTCTTCGGCCGGTCCCGTCTTTTCGGCGGGCATAGGGATCCTGGGATCCAAATCGAAATCAAAGTCTCGGGGGTCTTCGACTTCCACTATACATCTGAGGGCGCGTCCTCGTTTGGAGGAGCATCAACATCCAAACAGGGCGTAGCTTTGTACCACGCAGATGAAGAGGGCGCGTCCTCGTTTGGAGGAGCATCAACCTTAATTTCATTCAAGGGCGCGTCCTTCTTTCGAGGAGCATCCACCTTGAAGTTATTCCCGAGACCTTGCAAAATCTCACTTCTTCCTTTCAACTTTTCCCCGTTAACCTCTTTCTGTATGATCGCCTCTGTATGATTCACCACCACTTCTTCCACGCTACGGATCTTTGAAACACGTCCTAGCATCAAAAAAGAGTTCTCAGAGACATAGGTTTCTTCCTTTTCGGGGCCTTCAACGAAATAGTGTGCATGGACCTCTGCACTTGGTTTCGTATGAATTTCTTCCACATCCTCAAATGGGAGACCTTTCCCTTCATACCTTCTTCTACGGAATTCTTTAACAGCCTTGTGATAGCAGTCGCGTGACTCATACTGTGACCCTCTCAGACTGCCAACTCCGTTTGGCATTGGGAACTTTATCATCAAGTGGTGTATCGAGGTTATCACCCTGAACGCTCGCAACCAAGGTCTGCCGACCAGCACATTGTGCGCGGAATCCTGATCTAGCACCTTGAAATCTATCATTTGAGTAACCGACAAAGCTCCTTCTCCGAGCGTGACGGGAAGCCTGACCGAACCCATAACTCTCACTGCTTCCCAGTAAAGCCATAGACGTGCGCATCTTCGAAATACATGTCGCTATCTGGGAATCCCAGCTTTTTGTAGGTGTTGTAGTACAAGATGTTTGTAGAACTCCCATTATCCAAGAAGACTCGATGTACGTTCACTGCCCCAATAAGCATGGTAATCACCAGCGCATCGTTGTGAGGATGATGCACCCACCTAGATTCTTTTTCCTTGAACGTAATATCAGCGGACTCTCCCTTAAAGACCTTCGGGGGTCTATCTTCCAAGCTATGGATGTTCGTGAGTGGTGGATATCGCGCTTCTCTCACGTTTCTCTCCAGTGCTAGATTACTATCACCAACGAAAGGGTGTCCTCCAAAATTGCCCCTGATACTGCCAGCCCTCTGAAACTTGACCTCTGCTGTTTTTTCAACATCCTCCACCCGCGGGGGCTGTCTTTCATCCTTACCCTTGTCATCAAGTCCCCTGCGCGCTTCACCTTGTCATATCCATTCTCCTAGGTATCCAGCCTTGATCAATTCCTCAATCTCATCCCGCAGGTGACGACACTCATGGGTGTCATGGCCAGTAGACTCATGGTAGTCACATACTTCTTTTTGTCTCTGCTCTGCCATGAAGTTAGACGGTTCGGACTTCTTGAAGATTCCTCTATCCTTATTTACCCGAAGATATGATCAATGGACGCCGTCAGTGTGTATAATTGCTGATCTTCTCTCGTAGTTCGACGGTGGCTCCATTCTCTCCGCGAGCTCACGGTGTTCACCCTATTAGGGCTTCCTGGCATTTCGCCGATAAATCTGGGCTCAAGGATATGTCCCTTCTCTTGGATCGCCCCTTGGAGTTATGGGTATTGTCATTCTTTTTTGTTTCTGCAAGCGACTGCTCAATTGCTTTGAACGACTCCCGCCTGCGCAAGCACATCAGCTAGTGACACTGGGTCCTTCCCTTGCAGGTGCTTCCAGAAATTCGTCCCCACATGCAACCCAGCTATAAGCAGTATTTTCAGTGTTTCATCAGTTGCCCCCTCACCAAAGTGGATTCTGCATTAAACCTCTTGAAATACGAAGTCAAACTTTCTCCTTCCTTTTGTTTCACATTAGCCAGCGTGGTAACAGGTGGTGTATACTTCACCGCGGCTTGGAATTGTGTCAAAAATAAAGTTTTCATCTGTTCCCAAGATGTGATCACACCTGGACCAAGTTTTTGGAACCACTGCTGAGCGCCTTCTCTAAAAATGGCTGCTAGGAGACGACATCGAGCCAAATCAGGTACTTGATATGCGTCCATTTCAATGTTAAAATGCCCCAGGAATTCCACAGGATCAGAGTTTCCATGAAAACGCAAGTCATTAGTTGTGTTCCTGTATCCTGCGGGCAATTGCGCCTCCCTCTGACAGCAGCAAAAGGAGAAGGAGCTTGCGCAGTCGCCGTTACTCTTCCTCCCTCAAGATGGTTGAGCAACCTCTTGAGGTCGTTCACATTAAATGTCCCTACCCCAGGAATGGTTTGAACATTAGGCTGTTGGGGTTGCTCTGCGACTTGCTGAAATTCCCCTTGAGTACCCCCCGGGTGTGGCGGAGGATCTCGCCGCCCCTCGCCCTGAGGCTGCGGCTGTGGCATGTTACCATTTTGGTTTTGAATATTTTCCCGCATGCGAGGTTCCTCTTGACCGCGTCGCGGAATTTCATCATTGTTCTGCATTCTTACTTGAATTCGCCCGCCGTCCTGGTCATGAGGACGCCCCCCAGACCCATTACCAGTAGCGTTGTGGGAAGCTACAGGAATAACGGCGGGGGCTTCTCCAGCGGAGTGTGCTCCACCTCTCCTACCATTGTAGGGTGCTCTTCCGTATTGATATTCCATTCTTCCTCGTCCATTCCTCTGATATCCCCGGTAGTAATTCCCGGGCCTTCCTCGTGGAGGGGCACGCTCGTGATCGCGGTGCCGCGCCCCGTCATCCCTTTGTAATGCGGGGGGCACACGCGTCGTGTCACGGGGACTCGCTTCTCCGGCGTTTCCTTCTTTTTTCCATTCTACCAGTAACATCCTCAAATCGTTGTCTTCCAACCTTATGCCAAGCTTCCTTTTCAAGGCTGAAAGATCCCTTCCTTCCTCATCTTGACTTTGAGTGTTCTCCGCACGATGCTCGTCCATCGTACGCCCAGACCTATGTGGGTGTGGCACAACCTGGTTATCAAGGTGAGGCCTTTCCCTACCTTCGGTGTCCTCATCAACAAGCTCCACAATAGGCTCTACACCATCAGAATATTCCAAGCGCCGTAGAGTGATTCGCGGGTTTTCCCCGCTGCCCTGGGTGTCTCCTTCAACTACAGGGGCTTTCCCCAAGGCATGACCGTGACGGGGGAAACGACGACCTCTCCTCGTCCTTCGACGCTCTACTGTATTTAGTCTTGAGTTAAAATTGTTAAGAGTATCCCCCATGCGATACAATTGCTCCAAGATATCAGCGTTGCTGATGAGAACTGGAGGTATCCCCCTACATCCGGAGCTCTTGGTGGATCCGCCATGTTTCTTGGAACATAAGGTTCATGGCGAGTGTAGCGTCCCCCACCTTCTCCTTCAGACCTACTGTCACTTCCATCATAAGAACTTCTGTAATATCCGGGATATATCGTGTAATTATTTTGCTATTAAATAATTATTATGTGTGTTCAGTATCTATTCTATGAGTTAATTGTTAAATGTTATCTGTACTTGGATATTCAAAAATAATATTAATTGAGTATTTTAATTTTTATATGTCCAAAATAAAACATAGATAATTGTCATATTTTCCTAATTATTTTTATGTTAATTTATGGATTTATAAGGATCATATGAAATTTATAAAATCTTTTTCCGAGTATTTAAAATCTATTTTATAAAAACGGGAACCAAGTGACGTCAACCGTTGTTACGTTTTTGGAACCCGAAACTCTTCCGAGAACTCCTTCCTAACCTAATTGTAATATTCCGAGCATATTCCATGTTTCGACTTTTTCGATCTGGCGTACGGTTTATTCTGCGCGGGTTCCGACGCAATATTTTCGATACAATATTCGTTTCGGTAAATCAATAAAACCCGTATTTTCGATAAACGGGAGCTTTTTATTAAACTATCCCAATTATCACTTCGTAGTACGTGTAACCAGGCGCTGAGACCAAGACCGCAGTACAAATTGTACTGATTTGGATAATTATCCCGAAACCGATACCATTTGGATCAATTTTTATAAATAAACGTACCGTTTTATATCCGGAATGATCCAACGGGATACTAATTTTCCATAATTATAAATAGCCTTTTTCCGTATTTTATTTCGTATCAAAATCATTTGCAAATAGTTAATTTTATAATTTTCAGAGAAAAACCCTAATTACATAAACTGTTCTAAGAATCAAACAGCAAAACGAAGGCGTTACCAATCTCTGTTTTCAAAGCTTGAGTAACCAAAACGAAGGATTTGAAGCGTTCTATCAGATTCTGAGCTTTATTTCACTGCAGAATCAAAGGTTTATTTTCTGAAAATTTATTTATTTTTGAATTTATTTTATTAAAAATATGAATTTTTGTTCGGATGATTGTTTGTATGATTTGATGATTGCATGTTATAGAGCTTGTTTCCTGATGATTTTCATATGTCATACGTCTGATTTGGAGTTCAATAACATGCTCAAAAGTGGGTTTAATTTTCGAATTTCAAAATTAGGGTTTATAACCCGTATGAATATTTTCAATTGAAATTTGGGGGTTTTTGATTCAGGGGTTATTAGCTGTTGATTTATAGTGGGTTGTATTCCTTATAAAATTTGCAATCGATTGATATATAGCTCGTTAACAGAGGATGCTTGAATCGAAGGGAGTTGTGTTTTAAAGATTTACGATGTTCGCCGGAAACCGGCGATGTTCTTGGCCAATTTCCGGCCAGGACAGGGATGATTAGAATGTTTTGAATGCATGAACAAGTTCCTGGTGTTGTGGAGTGTTGATCTGGAGGTGTTGGTGGGTTCAGGTTGAGAAAGCTGAGCTAGTAGGCTTCTTTTGGAATAATTTAAGTCTGTAAAAGTTTGTAATAAAGTTTAATACTCAGTTTGAGTTTGAATGGTTGGGATTTGAACGATATGTAATATAAGTAGATGTGTGGCTTGTGTGCATACTTTAACCTGTTGCGATCCGTGGTAGTTGGTAAATAGGGTCACTGCATATTATTGTTATCTTTATTATTGTTATAAGCAGGTTATAAATAAGATGTGTGTGTGTGTGGACCCCAAACTTCTGACCCGGGTTTGGAGGGCGCCACAGGTTTGGTATCAGAGCTACAGGTTATAAGTCACTGACACAAGCCTAGGTTGACGGGAATGGGTAGAGGGTTAGGATTAGAAGTAAGGAATAGAATGATAGAACGTTGAGAGGTTGAGTGTTACGGTATAACCAGTAGTAGTATAATTCGTCGTGGTTCGAGATTCTTATATTGCGATATAATTTCAGATAGCAGCGATGGCCGACTCTTTTATTCCTGTATCAGCTGATCATTCAGAGCCTTCAGTTGGAGTGTCATCTTCGGATCCACGTCCTGTTGTTCCACCAGTGCTGGCTATACTACCTCCACCTGTGTTGCAGCCCGTACCACTGCAGGCTATTCCACCTCCAGGCATGAGGCCACCTATCAGAGGACCCCACCAGCTGATTCGGATTCCACTGGGTATTCAGTTGCGAGTGCCCCATTCCAGTCTACATTGCCCCCAGTTCCTTATTACCGGTATGAGGCTCTTCTATTGGAGTGTGATTCCTTGTTGGCCCAGATCAGAGAGCTACAGCATATTATTAGTACTACAGATGTTGATAGTGGTGTGAGGGAGCTTCGAGAGGAGATTCATGTAACACGGAGGGTTCTTGAGGCTAGGCTACATGGAGCTACACTACCTGGCAGAGGCCCTGATGCACTGATGGGTTGGGCTACTGAGGTGATGGAGGACTTTGAGAGGCTGGCAGGACCAGAGTTTCCTTGGAGCTGAGTCAGAGATTCAGAGAGGAGATGCTGAGCAGTGTTGTTATGGTTATGTAGTATGTACAGTAGTGTGTAGTGTGTATCAGTAGACTTTTGAATTATATTTATAGACTAGCTATGCTGACTAGTGAGTAGGTTGTTGTACCCTTTTTGCTTTTACTTCCGAAGCGTCTTTACGCTTGTACTACCTAAAACTTTTGATCTATATATATCAGTATCTTTTTCCTTTCCAGCACTGTCATTTACTTTATCACACTGTTTTACTTTACCTTATTTATTGCACCAGTTATACCCTGTGATACCATGTACCCTGTTTTCCATGACTGTTTATATTCTGTAAAGAAGCATGCAATTTACTTAGTTACAACTGTTTTCAAAAAGAGATACCTCTGTTTTACAAAACTTTTCTTTTATACAAAGATTTGATTCAAAAGCTGAATAAGTTGTTTGATTCTTTACAGAAAATGCCTCCCAGAAGAAATACCCGCACCAACACCCAGAATGAAGAAACCAACAACATAACAACCAAGATGATACGAACCCAAATGTGAACCCAGGACCCATAGACCCAGCAATAGCCCAGATTCTTCAAATCTTGGCCCAACAAACAGTTCACCTGGCACAACAACAACAAAGACAGACCAACCCCCAGGTAACTTTTAAAACTTTTCAGGCAGTAAACCCACCAGAATTCAAGGGTTCCTTAGAGCCAATTGAAGCAAATGTGTGGTTAAAGGAAATAGAGAAGGCATTTGCCTTAGTGAAAGTAAAGGAGGAACAGAAGGTTGAGTTTGCAAGTTACTATCTGAAGAATGAAGCCACCTATTGGTGGGAAATGGTGAAGACATTGGAAGGCACAATGTTATTACTTGGGAAAGGTTTAAGGAATTGTTTTTAGAAAAATATTTTCCTCAGTTTGTTCAGGATCAAATGGAGCTGAAGTTTTTAGAATTAAAGCAAGGGAACATGTCGGTAACAGATTATGAGGGTAAGTTTGAGGAATTGTCAAGGTATGTACCGTCGTATGTGGATACTGACAGGAAGAAAGCTAAAAGATTTCAGCAAGGTTTGAAACCATGGATCAGAGGGAAGGTAGCCATTTTTGAATTGGATACCTATGCAGGAGTAGTACAGAAGGCTATGATCGCAGAGACAGAGAGTGAGATGTTCCAGAAGGAAAAGGAAAGCAAGAAAAGGAAAGTTGAGGGAAGTGAGGGTCAGTCACAACCAGGGAAGTTTCCAAATTTTAAGAAGGGCAAGTTTCAGCCAGGGAGAAATTTTAATTTCAGGAGACAAAATGCAGGAGACGGAGGCCAGGGCAACCGTCCAGCTAATGTGAATCAGCCGAATCAGTTGAGATTAACTTTTCCAGATTGTCAAGTTTGTGGAAAGAAGCATGGGGGAGTTTGTAACAAGTTGAACGTGGTATGTTTCAAATGTAATCAGAAAGGGCACTATTCGAGGGAGTGCCGAAATCAGCCAGCAAATAAGGATCAACCTATCCGGAATCCAGCAGTGAAGGTTCCAGCCATTGGATTTACGTGCTTCAAATGTGGAAAGCCAGGACATATGGCCAGGGATTGCAAGACACCAGCCCCAGTCAGTAATACATTGAGGATTATGGGATCTACCCCAACAGTGAATGAGACTCCAAGGGCTAGAGTTTTCGACATGTCAGTGAAGGATGCTATCCAGGATACAAATGTTGTGGCAGGTACGCTCAATGTGAATTCTTTATGTGCCAAAGTGTTAATAGATTCGGGAGCAACTCGATCGTTTGTTTCACAAGATTTTGTTAGCAAGTTAACTTGTCCAGTAGAGTATTTAAATGAAATAATGACTGTGGAATTAGCAAACCAAGAGCGTGTAACTGTGAATCAAGTTTGTGGGAATTGTGAGGTTGAGATTTCTGGTAGTAAGTTTTGTGTAGATTTGATACTATTTAAGTTAGGAGAATTTGACGTTATATTAGGGATGGACTGGTTATCTAGGCACGATGCCCAGATAGATTGTCGAAATAAGAAGGTAATGGTGAAAACCAGACGAAAGGATAGTAACGTTCAAGGGTCAAAAACAAGTAAAGAAGTTCTTAACGATGATTCAAGCCAAGAAGTTACTATGACAAGGATGTGAGCATTTCATGGCATATGTGATTGACAGAAGTCAAGAACCAACAAAACTTGAAGATATTCCAGTTGTGAATGAATTTCCAGACGTATTTCCTGACGAGTTACCAGGACTTCCTCTAGATAGAGAAATTGAATTTGCGATCGACTTAGCACCTGGAACAGAACCAGTATCCAAGGCCCCGTACAGAATGGCTCCTGTTGAGATGAAAGAGCTAGCGAAGCAATTGCAAGAGCTGTTAGAAAAGGAGTAATCAGACCCAGTGTATCCCCGTGGGGAGCCCCGGTATTATTTGTTAAGAAGAAAGATGGAAGCATGAGACTGTGTATTGACTACAGGGAGCTCAACAAGCTTACGATCAAGAACAAGTATCCGTTACCCAGAATTGACGATCTGTTCGACCAGTTGAAGGGAGCCAAGTATTTCTCCAAAATTGATTTAAGATCAGGATATCATCAACTAAAGATCAAGCCAGAAGATATACCAAAGACAGCTTTCAGAACAAGGTATGGACATTACGAGTTTTTAGTGATGTCTTTTGGATTGACCAATGCCCCCAGCGTTTATGGACCTGATGAACAGAATTTTCAAGGAGTATTTGGATAAGTTTGTTATTGTGTTTATAGATGATATTTTAATCTATTCAAAGACGGAAGAGGATCATGCGGAACATGTGAGAACGGCTTTGGAGATTTTAAGGAAAAAGAAGTTATATGCTAAATTCTCGAAGTGTGAGTTTTGGCTACAGGAAGTTCAGTTCTTAGGGCACATAGTTAGTAATAAAGGGATCAAAGTGGACCCGGCAAAGATCGAGGCAATTACGAATTGGGAGAGACCGAAAACACCCACCGAGGTAAGAAGTTTCTTAGGATTGGCGGATATTATCGTCGATTTGTTCAAAATTTCTCGAGGATTGCCACACCATTAACAAAGCTTACACGAAAGAATGAGAAGTTTATATGGAACGACAAATGCGAGGAAAGTTTTCAGGAGTTGAAGCGACGATTGATCACGCACCTGTTTTGTCACTTCCAGACGATCAAGGGAATTTCGTAATTTATAGTGATGCTTCTCACAAAGGATTAGGATGTGTTCTAATGCAGCACGAAAAGGTGATTGCGTATGCGTCAAGGCAATTGAAACCACATGAACAGAAGTATCCTACTCATGATTTGGAGCTAGCAGCCATAGTTTTCGCTTTGAAGATTTGGAGACATTATTTGTATGGAGAAAAGTGCGAGATTTTCACGGATCACAAAAGCTTAAATATATATTTACCCAGAAGGAACTTAATATGAGGCAAAGGAGATGGTTAGAGTTGATCAAGGATTATGATTGCTCGATTAATTATCATCCCGGTAAAGCGAACGTGGTAGCAGACGCATTGAGTCGGAAGGAAAGGTTGAATGTGTTATCAGTACCTGAAGACATATATAAGGAATTTCAGAAATTGGAATTGGAGATTAGAGTTTGCAAGCCTGAGGAAGTAAAAGTGTACAGTATGATTTTCCAACCGGAATTATTAGAGAAAATAAAGAAATGTCAGGAAGATGTAATGGATCAAGATATAAATCGTTTGGTAGGGGAAGAGTTATGCACGCAGAAAGATGACCAAGGTATTCTGAGGTTTTCATCTAGAATTTGGATTCCACCGGTGACAAAGTTAAAGAATGAAATTCTACAGGAGGCACATAATTCAAGGTATTCCATCCATCCAGGAAGTACCAAGATGTATAGAGATTTAAAGAAGAATTATTGGTGGCCAGACATGAAGAGGGAAATTGCGGAATGGATTAGCAAATGTTATACCTGTCAGAGAGTTAAAGCAGAGCATCAGAGACCAAGTGGATTGCTACAGCCATTGGAGATTCCAGAATGGAAATGGGAACACATTGCCATGGATTTTATAGTTGGATTACCAAGGACAAGGGCTAATCATGATGCCATTTGGGTTATAGTGGATAGACTTACCAAGTCAGCTCATTTTCTGCCTATAAATGAAAGATTTTCGCTCGACAAGTTAGTCCATATGTACCTAAAGGAAATTGTAGTTCGTCATGGAGTTCCAGTGTCTATTGTATCTGATCGAGATCCAAGATTTAATTCAAGATTTTGGAAGAGTTTTCAAGAATGTTTAGGAACAAAATTGAATATGAGTACGGCCTATCACCCGCAGACGGACGGCCAAAGTGAAAGAACGATCCAGACAATCGAGGACATGTTACGTGTTTGTGCTATTGATTTCAAAGGAAGTTGGGACGAGCATTTACCCCTGGTAGAGTTTGCTTATAACAACAGCTATCACGCCAGCATTGGGATGCCACCCTATGAAGCCCTTTATGGACGCAAATGTAGATCTCCAGTATATTGGGACGAAGTAGGAGAACACAAAATACTCGGACCTGAATTGGTGCAGCAGACAAAGGAAATTGTTGAAATTATCCAAAAGATTGATAGCCGCACAAGATCGTCAGAGGAAATATGCAGATCAGTCAAGGAAAGACATGGAATTTGAAGAAGGAAGCTTGGTATTACTGAAAGTATCACCGTGGAAAGGACTAACGAGGTTTGGAAAGAAAGGAAAGCTGAGTCCAAGATATGTCGGACCTTTTGAGATCCTAAAGCGTGTTGGCAAAGTAGCTTACGAGTTGGCATTACCACCGCACCTGGAGCACATTCACAATATTTTTCACGTATCGATGCTCAAGAAATATAATCCAGACTCCAGGCATGTAATAGAATATGAGCCAATAGAGCTTCAGGCAGATTTGTCTTATGTAGAGAGTCCGATAGAGATTTTAGAGGAGAGAGAGAAAGTATTGAGAAATAAAGTGGTAAAGTTAATAAGAGTATTATGGAGAAACCCAAAGGTTGAAGAGTCAACCTGGGAATTAGAAAGTGATATGAGAGAAAAGTACCCTCATTTGTTTTCTTAGGAGATTCTGAGGACAGAATCCTTTTAAGGGGGGAAGGATGTAATATCCGGGATATATCGTGTAATTATTTTGCTATTAAATAATTATTATGTGTGTTCAGTATCTATTCTGTGAGTTAATTGTTAAATGTTATCTGTACTTGGATATTCAAAAATAATATTAATTGAGTATTTTAATTTTTATATGTCCAAAATAAAACATAGATAATTGTCATATTTTCCTAATTATTTTTATGTTGATTTATGGATTTATAAGGATCATATGAAATTTATAAAATCTTTTTCCGAGTATTTAAAATCTATTTTATAAAAACGGGAACCAACTGACGTCAACCGTTGTTACGTTTTTGGAACCCGAAACTCTTCCGAGAACTCCTTCCTAACCTAATTGTAATATTCCGAGCATGGAATTTCGACTTTTCCGATCCGGCGTACAGTTTATTCTCCGCGGGTCCCGGCGCAATATTTTCGATATAATATTCGTTTCGGTAAATCAATAAAACCCGTATTTTCGATAAACGGGAGCTTTTTATTAAACTATCCCAATTATCACTTCGTAGTACGTGTAACCAGGCGCTTAGACCAAGACCGCAGTACAAATTGTACTGATTTGGATAATTATCCCGAAAACCGATACCGTTTGGATCAGTTTTTATAAATAAACGTACCGTTTTATATCCGGAATGATCCAACGGGATACTAATTTTCCGTAATTATAAATAGCCTTTTTCCGTATTTTATTTCGTATCAAAATCATTTGCAGATAGTTCATTTTATGATTTTCAGAGAAAAACCCTAATTACATAAACTGTTCTAAGAATCAAACAGCAAAACGAAGGCGTTACCAATCTCTGTTTTCAAAGCTTGAGTAACCAAAACGAAGGATTTGAAGTGTTCTATCAGATTCTGAGCTTTGTTTCACTGCAGAATCAAAGGTTTATTTTCTGAAAATTTATTTATTTTCGAATTTATTTTATTAAAAATATGAATTTTTGTTCGGATGATTGTTTGTATGATTTGATGATTGCATGTTGTAGAGCTTGTTTTCCTGATGATTTTCATATGTCATACGTCTGATTTGGAGTTCAATAACATGCTCAAAAGTGGGTTTAATTTTCGAATTTCAAAATTAGGGTTTATAACCCGTATGAATGTTTTCAATTGAAATTTGGGGGTTTTTGATTCAGGGGTTATTAGCTGTTGATTTATAGTGGGTTGTGTTCCTTATAAAATTTGCAATCGATTGATATATAGCTCGTTAACAGAGGATGCTTGAATCGAAGGGAGTTGTGTTTTAAAGATTTACGATGTTCGCCGGAAACCGGCGATGTTCTTGGCCAATTTCCGGCCAGAACAGGGATGATTAGAATGTTTTGAATGCATGAACAAGTTCCTGGTGTTGTGTAGTGTTGATCTGGAGGTGTTGGTGGGGTGAGGACGCCGGGATCGTCTTCTCCGGCCACCCCCGATTTTCCGGCGACTGAAACTGCAAAATTTCAGTTTAGTCCCTGTATTTTTGAAGATGGTAAAGTTTAGTCCTTGTAGTTTGCAAAGTTTTCAAAAATAGGATTCCTGTTATAAAATGTTTAAAAATCATATTTCCTATTTATTTTTATTATAAAAATTCATTTTTAATTTCTGAAAATTCTGAAAATTATTATTTTAATTCCGAAAATTATTTTTAATTCAAAAATAAATCTGAATTAATTAGTTAATTAATTTCAGTTAATTTTTAATCGATTAATTGGTCAATTAATTTGGAAATTAATTGATTAATTGATTTAATTAATTATTAATTGATTTTAATTAATTATTTAATTAGATATAATTACTTAAAAATGATTTAAAAATTCCGAAAAATAGTTTCGAGCTTTAAAATATTATTCTAAATTATTTCCAAGGCTCGATAATTAGTATAAAATTGTTTCGGAGCCAGAATTGGCCAACCGAACCCTGTTTATTATTCCGAAATTGATCCAACGACCCGTTTTAATTCCGAAAAATGTTTTAAAAATCATTTTAAATATCAGAAAGCCTATTTATGACCCGAGACTTCTTTATAAATAATATATCATTGATTACGTGATGTATTATGTGCTATATGTGACTTGTTGATTGACTATCAGTCTATATATTCGGTGTTTACTTGATTATTGCATAACTTTCAATCTGTTAATCGGATTTGGGTAAAACGAAGGGTAGACAGAAGTATGTGTTGAATAGAACTCTATGAGTCGATTATTGATAGATGTTTATGATATGTGAGCAGAAGAGGCAAGGCGTAGGAAAGGGAAACAGGTAGTTGAGGAGTAAGACGATTGTGATTGGAAGTGAGTGCAGAATAGTAAGCTAGTACCAGGCAAGTGTTCTGAACTTTCTCGAGATATTGTAACTTGATAATCCTGTGATATTGCAAGTGCTTTGAAGCACAGAAACCTAAACCCTGATTCCAGTTATTGATCTTGAGCCATGAACCTTATTCTTTCTAGACCATTGATTGTTGTATACCCAAACACGAACCTCAAGTATACGATACTACTCCACAAATACATGCAAAAAAATTCCAAACACTAAACTGAATTAATTATATACTCAAACATTGTATCCTATGCTTTGAAAGCCCAAATCTTTGAAACCCTGAAATGTTGATTCCTTTGTTATCCAATTCTTTCAATACCAGCATCCAAGCTTTTAAATTATCTTATTGATCCTTACAAGGATTGAAACCCTTTCATTGTTAAACACTCATTGTTGTTAATGATTCTGATTATTGTTTATTATTGCTTATTCTGTTATTATGTTAGAATTGGATTGTTTTTATAAAATTGTGGACCAGATTCGTGGTCAGACCATATAATGGTCAAGTTAGGCCAATGTGTGCCTTGGATCCAGTAGTTAGAGCAATGTGTGTGCCTTGCTCGGGGTTAGTGCGTGACTGATCAGCAGCCTAACCTTGTTTTTAAATTAAAAGTATAATATCCAATTCTAAATCATAATCCATTGTTCACTTGATATCATAATCATGTTCACCTGATGATCATTATTCTCAGTTTTGTCATTGTGACTTGCTGAGCTAGTTAGCTCATTTGTGCGATGTTGTTTATATTCAGGTTCAGGTTGAGAAAGCTGAGCTAGTAGGCTTCTTTTGGAATAATTTAAGTCTGTAAAAGTTTGTAATAAAGTTTAATACTCAGTTTGAGTTTGAATGGTTGGGATTTGAACGATATGTAATATAAGTAGACGTGTGGCTTGTGCATACTTTAACCTGTTGCGATCCGTGGTAGTTGGTAAATAGGGTCACTGCATATTATTGTTATCTTTATTATTGTTATAAGCAGGTTATAAATAAGATATGTGTGTGTGGACCCCAAACTTCTGAACCGGGTTTGGAGGGCGTCACAACTTCCATCACGATTGTAAGACATCTTTTCCTCCTAAGTTTACGACCTTAATTAGCAACTCCCTCGTTCTAGCGCCAATTTGTTGACGGAGGAATCTGGTAACAACAAAGATTGAGGTTTCTCGCCGGAACTAAGATTTGTGACGGTGGTTCTTTGCTGGAAACTTAAGCGGTGTGTGGTTGATTGTGGTTGTTTTAGGTTGAGATTGATCAGAGTAAGTGGTGGCTCTCTTATCAGCTCTCAACTTCTTACCCTCTCAATGTGCCTACGTACCCTTTATAGGGATCAAGCCTGACGTAGTTCTCGCAGAACAAGAAGTCTGATGGGTTTTGACTTCTTATTCCTAAGTCCAGTAGAAGCCCATCCAATATCCGTCTTCCGCTAGCTTTAGAAATGTCCGACTATGAGGCCCAACCGCGAAGGCCCAAGGCTCGTCCGTAATCGCAGGACTTCACGGATAGTGCATCTCCCTGCGCAAGGATAACACTCCGCTACAGCTATCTCCCTTGATTTACGAACGCAGGTATAGCCACGGTTCACCCCAAGTGCCAGACGCATCTCTGTCCCCCGTATGAGGATAACCCACCAGATAGCAGGACAGGTGATCCCAAGCTCTTGGGTGCAAAGTGCAGGATGACTCCAAAGTTCTCCAACGAGGACACCTGTTGAATACAAGAACAGAGTTCTCAAAGCACACACCAAAGTTAACCCCGCATTCCCAACGAGGACACCCGTTGAATACAAGAGGAGGCATTCAATCATCAGGCATACCCCTAGAGGCCTTCAAGCTTTTCACGGACATCCCCCTCCTTGACCGTCTCAAGCAGGGAATTCTTCAAAGAGTCATGCAACAAATACGTTAGTGAAAATAATCCTCCATTGCTCCTTCCACGCATGGTTTGTCCTGAGTTCATCCTTGAGAATGCATCTGCCAAAAAAGGACGCGTCCTAAGCTATTGGGTGCGTCTTGGCCTTTATAAAGCCTGCATTATTTCTTTCAACTACTCCTCACAACATTCCATAGAGACAGGACGCGTCCTAAACCTCTGGACGCGTACCCCAACCACCATTGCTAGATACTTCCATCATAATGGACGCGCCTACCATTACCGGACGCGTCCTACACTAGATAGGTGCTTACAAATCTTCTTACAACAAAATTATCGCAAATAAACATTCCACAATGTGGGCGCGTCCTACAATCATGGGCGCGCCTTCTATCTCCCTTTTCAAAGGACCACTTTGGTAAACGCTTCCACTAAAATGGACGCGTCCTAGGTAACTAGGCGCGTCGCTTCTTTTGCAGCGCCGAGTTTGACTCTAATCAACTCGCGTCTGACCCGAGTCACTCCAATGCCAAATTTTGGGTATAACACGGTGTTTTCTTAAAGTCATAAATTATTATGATACTTGACTTGTGAATTCAAAAACTAGACTAAATAGAATAATGCAGCTGCTACAAATTTAAATTTGATTCTTCAAAAATGGTAATAGATTTGCACTTCTATACAGCCTTGCATCATAAGTTTAGTTTACGCCTTTACGGCCAGCTATGCCACATCTTGTTCTTTTAGGCACCTTCTGAGAATGTCGTGGCTGTCTATCTTGAGATGGTTCTTTTTCAGGAAAAAAATAGTTGTTGCTCCTGTGATTATTTATGTTGGAGGGTTTGCATATGACCGGGAAGATTGGGTAGACTGACTTTCATCACTAGGTGTCAATAGATAGAATGTAGGATATAGTAATGGTTTCCTGGGCCTCTTCTATTTTTTCTGTACAACATCACCCTCAACTACATGTGGTACATCATTTCCAGGATCGAAAAATCACTAGGTTCCCCATATCATGATCCTCAGGAACTACCAGATCATCACGAACAATCCGATTATGTTTCGCATTTACATCATCATGAGCTTCAGTAAGTATTGCATCACCCTCAGTATGTATTGTATCTCGATCTTCCTCAACATGTAATGTATCGTCATAATTGCCAAGATTTTCTGCAATGTAATTGCCATCTCCTTGAACTGGAACAACCGGATCTGGAACACCACCATCAACACGACCTCTAGCAGCACGAACACCTCCATGGCCTCCTTGATGTCCACCTCTTTTTGGACGACGTCCAGGATCCTATCTCCCCTCATTTTTTTTTATCGACGATCCTCTAATGGAAAAGAGTCAAACAAACCTCCATGAGAATGATGTTGAACATGACGCCATTCTTCACTGGCCTTTAAACTCACATATGGTAAAGTTTCACGAGTACGTTCAGCTATATCCTTAAGCAAGTCTCCCTGGAACACAAGAAAAAAAAGAAGTCGAATCAACATTATCTCACAATACCGGGATAATAAAGAAGAATGAAACTACTAGAATCTACCTTGAAGTTATTAGATATTACACAACATAATACAAAAAAGAGAGCTATTACTTACTACGAAGCCATGAAGAGCACCTAATCGCGAATGATATTTCCTTGTTATATTGAGGTACCACTCTTGGTATTCAGCTACTGCAACATCACCAATAACTGATTCAACTAGGTTTCTTAAACGGGAGTCCCATATAGTGATACATGGCTGATGTCTTTGAACCCAATTACCATCTTGACTTCCTTTTAATTAATCTTATAAAGCTCAGGCGAATACTCCACATTAACCGGAATGGATTGTACCATACCAAACCGCCTCATTACTTTATTAGTCAAATGAGGCTCCACTATAAATATGCAAATCAGGGGACTATTATACTGCCAACCAAACGCCCTCTTCATTTAAGAAATACAAAAGTAGTGCATCAATAGTGGCTGAACTATAAGCCTGCCATTTAAATTGAGATGGTGCGAACTTATCCAAAGCCACGCGATAGACACATACACTACGACCACTCTTCAAAAATGAATAACGAACCAACCACCTATAAACTCACCCATAATATACACATATAGGAAATAAATAAACTATTAAAATGTATAACTAAAATGTGCAAGTATGTAAGCTACTACAAAATAATACTATATATTAGAATGGTTTTAGTACTACTTAATACCAAACATGCTACTGGAATAATAGAGTTATAATTTTATAACGAAAACAGGTACCACGTTCCAAGCGTTGGGGCAAGCTGCCTATCCCAAAATACATCTTGAGCCAAAGAGTGACTACTCTGTATCGGTGCTATGGTTGGTAATCTCTCCCATGCCTATAGTTGTAACAAGATTAAACACCCAGCAATGTCTTCCTTATCTTTCTTACAGGAATTACACATTTCCCTATATAAAAATGCAAGAACGACCGCACCCCACATATATTTTCCATAAACATCAAGATTTTGGAGATATGGTACTCACATACAGTGCACCAGGCCTCCAGAATGGTCTCTAAACATCACTTTAACAATCAACTGAAGCAAATAAAATTTTGTATAACGTCCTAACACTTTATCAGACGTGTCATCATTTAGCTGGGCTGGAAGAATAGACTGAAACCAACTCAGTTGGAGTCTTGATCCATTGAATCGAGTCTTAGGAGGTGACGCTCCAAACACAGAGTTAACTATATCTTCCCATGATGTGGCAAGTTGAGTAGGACCGATAGCATCACCATCTTCCACAGGTAGTCCAAGTAGAATAGCAGCATCTTGAAGTGTAATTGCACACTCTCCAGTAGGCAAGTGAAATGTATGTGTTTCTGGTCTCCACCTCACAAGAAGTGCAGTAATTAAAGGCCAATCAAGTTGTAAAGAAGCCACCCTTGCAACATCATAAAATCCTGTTGTTTTGAAAAATTAGAATCATACGATGATGCAAATGAGGAAGTCTATATTAATTGGGATCGCGACGTCGACATCTAACAGAATCACCGCCACCTACACGCCAGACTTCAATAGAACGATGCTCTAATTGGAAATACAAAACATTAGTATCAATAGGTCCAAGATTGAACTCTTGTTGTATAAGATAATGATAATTAATTATTCATGAACCTTACACAAAATTTCACTTAAGCATTTTGACAAACACTTTGAGTGCTATAATATACAGAACATATATTGCTATGAAACCATCAAAGAGGAACATGTGAAGCTTTGCACTACACAGTAAACAAAAATACAAGCACAACAATTAGTTACAAAAAATCTAAATATAAAATAGGTATGCATAAGAACAATGATACAATCGCACTTAGGTATGAACAAAACATGTGGAAAGTTCATTAATATGGTGGTTTGATTTGAATTATATGGTAAATGAAGAAGATCCAAAATGTAGATGTTAAGATTAATTTGTAATCAACGTTTCAGATTGCTACGATTAGAGAGATGTCACGGTAGAAGAAGGTTAAGCAGCGATAGTAGGGTTTTAAATAGGATTAACATTCGTAATGACTTTAAATGATAACGCATAGTGTATTTGTGTGAGGGCCCAATATTTATGGAGTGATATTTTGAATAATTTATCTAAAATTTGCGCCTTTTTGGGCATTTTCTCTCCCCAAATTTGGGGACTTATTTTTCATTCCCTATTTTATTTTATACAAGTTTAAGAGTAGATTTAGAGTAAAAAATAATAAAATTGTTAGTAGTTAAAGTTTGAAAAGAGGTAGGAGAAACAATTAATAAAAAAGAATATAGAGATGAGGACGGGGATTAAGATGTATGAAATTTTTTGAAGGTAAATAAAATGAGAAACGGGAAATCGGATTAACCTCACCTAATCATTAATGTTATATTAGGCTAAACGACTACCAACAGAGAAATAAAACCTAAAATGACACTAACGCATTGTAAGTTTGTAACCCTCTTCCGTGTTTCTTGGTGTGGTAAATGGCGATATCATATAATATAACTACTGTGTGATTTTTTAACTTTTCTTATTTATAATCAATTTTCTGACAATATTAAGCTGTTTCATTACTAATAAATTACATTTTTCAAAATGTAATAACATACCTAGATTTAACCATTACATTAATTTTTTTTGGCCTACGCTAATATATAAAAGTTAGAAACTAAAAATTAAGATAATTTTATTTGTTAAAGTCTAATTTTTTAAGTATATGTTTACTACAATTTTATAATTTTTTTGGGTCTTAAGATCTACT
>NW_027419906.1:0-10755 GCF_009905375.1 Apium graveolens
ATTTATATTTTCAATTAAAATTTGAAAATCCCGCACAAAAATTTGAATTTTCTGGAAAATTTAAAAGGCCTGCCCAAAAATTAAATTCGACCTTATATGGTCTAAAATACAATTTTAAATTCGACTGCTTTTGGTTGAATTCAATAAAAAATGTTTAAAAAAAATCTCATCGGAAACCGGAAAATTTCCTTTTCCCAAGGTTCCGGGCATATTTTGGCAACCCAATATTCCGGGCATATGTGAATTTGAATATACACACGCAGACACAATCAAGCTTTAATCCACCTCCTGCTTAGCTTCCTCTCAAAACATTCAACATCATCCTCACCTTTTCTCTCCCAATCGAGTTGACATACCTTTTTATCAAAAACCTCACTCAAAATCTACTCAAAACCTCCCCATCCCCACACTCTAAAGTTAAACCACTAAATCTCATATTACAAAGCCGCCAAACAATTATCCCGAGTCGACTCAGAGTCAACTCTCCTCAACATCATCTCCAAACTCATCGCCATATTGTGATGCAACATAATTGACTTTCCCTCCACACACCTGGCCATATTACACAACACGGGTAATACTCACACCGCCACATCATCATTCTCTAACAAACTTAACAGAATTGTAACTACTCTGAGTTTAATCATTTTAACTTGGTTACTCTTTATCAACGAGAGATTGTAAAGCGCCAACGCCAAGTCATTTCGAGTTCGCTAACTCTCCGACCTTAGCGCGTGTAACAACGTCTCCAACGCGCCGAGAACTCCGATCTCCGTCGATGGTGGAGGAGTTGTGTCGGGTCGACCGAGAGACTTCGGGTCGGAAAAAGTCGGAGAGACCGAGAGTTCGGAGAAGAATTGAAATAAATTTATGTAACAGGATGAGGACTATTAAAGTGAGGTGAGCGGGGGAGAAGATGGTGGAGGCAGGGGGGTCCAAGTATGAGGAGAGAGAGAAATGTGGGTCGACTCGCTGTAGTGACATATTTTTGGTTTGTTTTGAGTTCAGGACTTCATGTTATTGAGAGACAGTGAGGGGGTTCGGAGATGTGAGTGGATATAGATGCAGGCGGCCACCGCTTTTTGCTTTGTTTGTGATGGTCTTGTATAGAAAATGGTAATTAACTAGGTTTTTTAATGGTTCGGGCCATAATTTAATTAAGTGCTTTCCAATTTAAATTTTTTAAATTATTTCCATGATATCTAACTTTTGGTAAATTATTTTAATATTATGATTTTTTTACAAGAATTTGAATTTTACAAAAACTTATTTTAACCATTATTTTAAAAAGAACATAGAATCGTGATTTTTATTATTTATCATAAATCCCACCAGTATTAGTGTGCAGTGGAATTTACTATTAAGTTTAATTATATCTTATTGGTTAAAAGTAATCAAGAAAATAGAAGAAACATTATAGGGTTACAAACCCCTAAATCCATTTTGTAAAACTAACTAAGATTTACTTATTTAAATTAGTTGATTTTTCCCGAGAATCCTTTACTTTTTGAAAATTGTTATATCTGTACGGTTGGATTCATATAATAATTAAATATGAATCAGAAAATCAAATCATAATCAAAGTTTTAAATCAAAATAATTTTATTTGGTTTTGAAAAGTCAAACAACAGTTTGACTAGCTAGTACAGCTAACTAGTGTTAAATCCTAAATTGGTGTTTTAGTTTTTAAAAAATATCTTCATCAATCCAACAGTATAAATGTCAACATATATATATATATATATATTAGTGATATAACCAAAGTTTTAGGTCAAAATAATTTTATTTGATTTTCCATTTGAAAAGTCAAACATCAGTTTCAGATCAAAATAATTTTCTATGGTTTGACATTTCAACATTCATGTATCGGTTTGACTAGTACAGCTAACTAGTGTTTAGTCCTGAATTGGTGTTTTAATTTTTTTAAAAATATTTTTCATCAATCCAACTGTATGGATTTCAATAGATATATATTAGTGATATAACGAAAATTCAGATTAAAACAAATTTGGTTTTCCATTTTCAACAGTCAAACATAACACAACTACATAGTGTTTGGTCCTGCATTGGTGTTTCAATTTTTTTTAAATATTTTTCATCGATCAAACCGTATGGATGTTGATAGATATACATATTAGTGATATAACCAAAATTTCACATCAAAATAATTTGATTTGGTTTGCCATTTTAAAAGTCAAATATTAGTTTGACTAACACATAGTGTTTGGTCCTAAATTGGTGTTTTGATTTTTTTAAAATATTTTTCATCGATCCAACCTTATGGAAGTCGATAGATATACATATTAGTGATATAACCAAAATTTTAGATCAAAATAATTTTATTTGGTTTGCCATTTTAAAACTCAAGCATCAGTTTGACTAGTACACGTAACTAGTGTTTAGTCCTGAACTAGTGTTTTTAATTTTTTAAAAATATTTTTTATCGATCCAATCTATTAGGTAATTAATAAAACATAGTGGGGGTGAATGTGTTTTAGGATATTTCATATTTTTTGAAATATAATGGATATGGTGAAGAAAGCAATCTAATTTGTAGAGATAAAGTGTTTTAAGAGAAATGATAAAACATGCACATAAACACACTATCTTCAAAACTCACTTAGTGGTTGAGTGTAGAAAATAAGCAAAGGCAATATTTATGTGAATGAGTACGAAATACAACCAAGATTATTAAATGAATGAGAATGAAGTACAACCTCGTTGATTAAATGAGAATGATAACAAGAATTGAGAGTCAAAAGTATTGTATTTAGGTAATGGAGCATCAAATCACACGACTGGTACCAAGTCTAAGTTCAAGAGTTTAGATGAAAGCGTGACTGGAAAATCAGGTTCGGCGTCGCTATGAAGGGTAAGGGTAAAGTTGGTTTTAGATGCAAAAAAGGAGAATAATTGAATATCCATAAGGTCTAATATATTCGTGAACTTGTGCAGCAATATCATATCTTTGGGTCAACTAGCTGGGAAAAGAATGATGTCACACTTAGAGGGCTTTATTTGTGGGTGTATGACAGTAAAAAATGCTTAGTCATGAAAGGTAGACGCTCTAAAAATAGACTATAAAAGATTGTCCTAGAAACTTTGAAACCTTCATGTCTACTAGTTAATAGGGAATAATCAACTTGGGTGTGGCACTCAAGGTTTGGCCATGTTAACTTTCAAGTGATAAAATTAATATCAACATAATGGCATACGACATACCTATTTTCTTTTAACTGAAGACTTTATATGAAAGTTGTTTAATGTCAAAGAAAATCAGAAATTCTATTCCAAAGAATATTGATTATCGAGCTAAGAGGGTGTTGGAGGTGTTGGGATTAATTCATGGTGATATTTCCAGACGTATTTCACCATAGACAACAGCGGCCAACATGTATTTTTTACTCTTAGTTGATGACTTTACTTATTTAGTGTTGATTTTAAAGTTGAAAGGAAAAATTGAGGCCTTCAATGCATTCAAAAAGTTTAGAATCTTGGTTGAAAAAGAATCAAAAGAAAAATTGAAGTGTTTCATATGGACAGGGGTGGATAATTTAACTCGAAAGAATTCTTAAATTATTGTGAAATATTGTGGCCCAAATGAAACTGCCTAGTATGCATACAAGCAAACTCAGTGATTGCCGTAAGTTGGTGTGGTTAATATCGGGAGAGAGGACAGAACTAAAGTGTATCGCTCCTATAATCCAAATTTTGGCTCTATACATGACATTATATTTGAAGAAAAAAGGCCACGGCTATGAGTTGTTGAACAGGAATCATAGAATTCTGGATCACATGATTCATTTATTTTGGTAGGAAAATCGGTCGAATGAAGGTGCTGAACAAGGTGGCTATCAAAGCGAGGAGGAACCAACAACTTCTAGCATGAATACAGGGAGCCATACAATCCGAACAGAGAAATATGAGACAGGGAAAGTAGCGCACAAAATTATGCACAGAGTAAGTCATCAAATAGTAGCAATAGTGAACCTCAGAATTTTCGTGTACTGAGTGATATTTATAATGAAACGGACGCGTTGGAAGCTGAAAATGAGAAAAACATGGGAACAATCCATGAACAACGAGATTGAAACCATTGAAAAAACTAACACACGGGCCATAGTCGAATTGCCACATGGGAAAAACTGTGCATTTGAAGTGGGGTTTTAGGCGTAAGAGGGACATAAACAGGGAAATTAAGCACAATGCTAGGTTAATCATGAAGTGTTACGTAGAAAAGCAAGGTGTGGATTATGATGAGGTACTTCCACCACTGACAAGGCTTGAGACTGTGAGAATGTTACTAGAATGCACGGAAAAATGGGTGGTAGGTTCATCATTTGAATGTTGAGTTCGCATTTCCAGAACGGAGAATTGCATGATACAATTTACGTAACCCAACTGAGAGATTTGCAAAGAAAAATGGTGTATAGGTTGATAAAAGCTTTGTACAGATTTCATCAGGATCCACCAGCCTAGTATGCTCTTTTCAGTAAGTACATCAAAAAATTGGGGCTTTCACTAAATATCCATACGAGTATGCGGTATATACAAAAATGGAGAGAACTAAAACCTTCATAATTGGAGTGTAGGTAGATGATCTCCTTGTTACATGTACGAGTCTTTCAACTATTATGAAATTTCAATAGCAAATCATTATATTATTTTATATGAGTGACCTTATAATATTATCACACTATTGGGTATGCCATAAATCTGTTCGAAAAGGTCGTGTTGTCTGATTATAGTTTAGAGAACAATCCAATGGACATTAAGTTGCATATTGGTAAACACGGGAAGGGTACATCAGTGGATTCAACACAATTTAAAAGTGTGGTAGGGGGCTTAAGATATTTGAAGTCTTTCATCTTTAAAATCATTAACTTATTCACAAGTGAGCCATCTTCTTCTTATCATCATTGTCTTCAACATCCGTTAGAATAAAGTGATTTTGTCAATTACCTACTATTTACCAAAAGCATTATTTAACATATGAATATACATGTAATATTTGAGATATTTGAATACAAACACACATATGTAAAAAAAACTATAAATTTATATGTCTATACATTAAAAAGGAGATATCATCAAATACATACTCATGATTAAGTTTGTGATATGATTACATTTGAATTTGAAGAGTGTGAAGTTGACTACACCAAAAATTGGGTATTATAATGATATGAGATTAAGACCTCAGGCCCATCGCTTTGTGTAATGTTCTCTACAAAGTTATGGCTAAAGTGTTATCCAATAGGCTGAAAAGAATATTACCAGATATCATTTCAGAGGAGCAATCTGCCTTTGTGCCAGAAAGAAATATTACTGACAACGTCCTAGTAGCCTTCGAGTTGCTGCATTTTATGAAACGCAAGAATGGAGGTCAAGAAGGGGGGTAGCTCTAAAACTTGATATTTCTAAGGCTTACGACAGAGTGAGGTGGGATTTTTGCGAAGCAGGATGCGTTTGATGGGGTTCTCTGAAAGATGGATTAAATGGATAATGCTGTGTGTGACGACAGTTTCATATTCAATATCGTTTCAAGGTTCTATGGTTGGTCCAATCATGCCAGGAAGGGGCTTCGTCAACGCGACCCGATATCACCCTACCTATTTTTATTGTGTGTAGAAGGGCTTTCCTAGCTTTGAAATCAGCTGCAACTAGAGGCATTATTTCAGGGTGTTGCATCAGCAATTCAGCCCCTTCAGTGACTTATTTGTTGTTTGCGGATGACAGCTTTTTATTTTTTAAAGCAACATCTTCAGAATCGCAGGCAATTAAAGAGGTGTTGATTCTTAGAGGCCTTCTGGACAGGCAGTTAACTTTCAAAAATCTGCAGTATTCTTTAGCGTCAACGTGCGGAGAGATAAACAAGAAGAAAAAGCAGGTTCTGGGAGTGTTCAACGATATTGGAGAAAGTAAGTACTTAGGATTGCCTTCATTGATTGGTAGATCCAAGAAAATGGTTTTTAAGTATCTAAAGGATAAAGTTTTTCAGAGAATTCAAAGTTGGAGTTCCAAACTCTATCTCGTGCAGTAAAAGCGGTTA
Source organism: Apium graveolens (assembly GCF_009905375.1). Lineage (NCBI taxonomy): Eukaryota > Viridiplantae > Streptophyta > Magnoliopsida > Apiales > Apiaceae > Apium > Apium graveolens. Next base: position 6,053 of record NW_027419906.1, read on the forward strand.
TGATACGTAACGTTGCCCAGATGATTCCAGCCTATACCATGTCCTGTTTCCTTATTCCTAAGGGTTTGTGCCAAGAAATTGAAAGACTTATGAACGCTTACTGGTGGAAATCTAGTTCGACTACGAGTAAACCGATCTGTTGGCTAGCTTGGAACAATGAGTATGTCGAAGTCTAAGGGGGGTCTAGGTTTCAGAGATTTGCATGGGTCAACTTGGCACTTTTGGGTAAACAATGCTGGAACTTAATGTCCAAACCAAATGCTCTTGTATCAAGAGTGCTGAAAGCTAAACTATCCAGACTGCCACTTACTTCAAGCAAGAAGATCAGGTGGATCAAGCTATACATGGTCAGGAATTTTTTTTATCAAATTAATAGCCCTAACTATTAATTCGGAAAGTATATCCCATAATCTTTCTAGTGAGCCAAGATCCATATTTCGTCATGTTCTAAGTCAACCACTGGTATCCTTAAAACATGATTATTTAGGTAGACAATAGTTGTCAATTATATCATAATAATTCTTGGATAATTTGGTGAACAACAATTGATCTTATCTATCTAATAGATTTTTAACCAAATCTAGCTTCTAAGTTCATAATAGTTGAATATAACCGTTTATATCACCTTATTATGATGACTCAGTTAAGTTAGACCCAATGATACAACTTCCGAATAAACCGTTTATATTCGTCGCATTCACCATGATAGATAGGAGTCCCCTGCCACTGACAGCCCTTCCCCTTATCGATCTAGGATTTAATGAGTGTTCATTCATTGGAAAGCATCTGATTAAAACTTAATATTTTTACTTAGGGATTTTAATTTAGAACGATCATGATCCCATCATAAAGAGATTTCCAATTTTTCCTTGAATAAAATACTTCAAATCAATACTCGTCAATGGTTTGATTTCCAGGTAGTGGAGGAGTCACATCGGTCTCGCTTAAAACCCACAGCCTTACAAGTTCTATGAACCCGTTGTTGACAAAATCGCCCCGTCAGAAATAAAGAAAATTCGTATTTTATTCCGTGTTTCATAAACACGAGAATCTCATGATCGTTTGTTAATTTTAAATCTTGAGTCGTTACAGATTTATCTTGTTTAAAGGCATGGCATGGGTGATGTATCTAATACATACATGCATCATTAATCTAATTAAAACATGCATTTTCTACTCTACACATACTATTTATACATCATATGAAAAGTACGTAAAGTAAACGTGCAATAGTTATGGCCCAATCCTATGTGATCTTTTCAGGCTAATGAAAAGATCAAGGTCAATCTATGGTGTAAAAATACTATTACATATGTCTTCTCTATTGCTTCCATTGTCTCCTTGGCCTCCATAGGATGCCTCCTCTTTCCCTTGTCCTTCTTGGATGTTACATTAAGAATTATACTAATGAACTTACAAAAGAACTCGAGTTACATTCGAGATAAAACAACTACAAATAGAAAATGACATGCAAGTCGTATTTATTACAAACCAAAGAATAAACCATTACAACTAAGGTCTTAAGGCCATAACTATGCACCATGCTCAAGTAACCATTAAAGAACATGATAGACATATAAAGATGACATACTATTTATCATTTATCATGATCCAATCAAGAATAATAAATAAGTAAAGCGTATGTCATAAGCACAAATTAAAAACGAAACCCTAAGCGTATGGCAGAAATTTTTGCAAAATCAAGTATCAGATACTAGAAAAACATGTATCAGAATACTATTTCCAGAAGCATGTATCAGTATACACACGATCCATATCCCAGTTACCAAAAACGTGTATCAGTATACATATTTTAAGAGATCGCATACATATGAGTTATGGCAGATCTTAAACATACTAGTATCATTATATAGATCATTAACAGATTCATCATATCATTCATATAACATAATTGTTATCATGGCAGACTCATATAACATAACTGTTATCATGGCAGACTCATCAGACATGCATACTTGTAAAAATACAGTAAACACGTAACCAAATCAGCCCCTTATACACGTAGCTCTGATGCCATTGTTGGGTTCCGAAGGCATAAAAGCAGCGGATAAACGTAAACAAAACAAAATTCGAAACCCAAAAACAGGATCCATGTATAATTATGGGCAGATTATGGAGATAACGAATCATACCTTTCAAGAGATTAACTTTCACGAACTCAACGGAGATCTAGCTATCACGCTTTGTGTCTACCTCTCGGAGAAACACCTCTATGGTATCCACACGAGCACCTTCAAGAACGTCTCACGAACTTCACTACAGAATGGATGTACTAGCCTCCTCTTGACGATCTGAATTGCCTCTGCCTCTCTTTGCTGCTAGGGTTTTCTTAAAAAACGTACAAGCCTCTTTAACCTCTAATTATCTATTTATAATAATTGATTAAAAGGCCCATAATAGCAAAGCCCAACCCTAGTAGGTATTGGATTAAATAATAAAGACGAATTTCTATTATTAATTAATAACTAAGTCATACTTAATTATTTGGGGCAAAAACCTCCTTTTAATTCGAATTTATATTATCTCAATTAAGTCTACTTAATTAATAATAAAATTCAAATAATCATCAATTAATTTAAATCCATAATTTAAATTAACTATTCCATTAAGTGCTCTATTTGTGCGACCCTATAGGCTATTATTTAATTGGCAATAATTTATTCTCCAATAAAATTATAAACAATGATCGGTATCTAGTAATAAATCATTGTTACCCAATTAAACAATAATTAGATCGTGATTAGATAAACCTTTCGTGATTAATGTTTTTCGTGTAATATAATCCCTTTAACCATACATATTATAGATTAAACTCGAGGCATGTATTTAGTCATCCTCTTCAACATTTAATCCGGGTTTACATGATCCATGAGTAGATATCGAGACAAATCATTATTTGAGCATGGCCATGCTTTTATAATCTCACTCAATCAAGAGCCAATAATATCTCTCCTATTATATAGGGTTAATCCTTTATCTATCATTCAATTCTCATACGACTCATGATATACCGATGTCCACTTTTATCATCACCCGATCAAAGTAACTTTAATGTAGTCAAAGTATATTAATCCTCGTATAGAAATATAATGATTTCAAGTCAAAGGGTCGTTACACCATTATCACTGTGAGTCTTTCTTATGACTTTATTAAACATGAAGAATCTCACTATGGGTCTGTCCAGTACCATGTACTCTCACATGTACCTATGTATTGACTTTAGTACCCATACTTATAACCAATGAGAGTGGTTATCTTGTCAAACAACATACTAGTCTATCTATGTATTATTATTGTCCTATATAATAATACTCGACTAGGGACCTTTAGAATATGATATATATATAATCTCAAGTTCAAGTCATGTACTTAAACTATATAATTTGTATCATGATTCTAAGGACATTTATTATGCTAACAAATATCGCAGTAATTAAGGTCATAATAAAATACATTTATTGAATGATAACTGACATAAAGATAAAAGAATAATGTATTGCCTCTAGGGCAACCTACACTAACATGAATTACATAATGTAATGTCAAAACCATTGTCTTATATCCCTATATACTTAACATAGTAACAACGGTTTATAATCGTTGTGTGAAAGATCTACTATAACAATATATTTAAAAAACCGTTGTCCGATTCGAGAGAGGATACAACTTGTACAACAGTTAAAAAGATGGATATCCGTTGTTTGTTCTGAGCTCACACAACGTTTTTTATGTAAAATTAATTCACCGTTGTATGATTTTTTAGGATGACGGTTTTTTTTAACCGTTGTCTGATTGCAAATTTCTTATAGTGTTGTCTTGCCCATTTTCTATCATACCCGCATCATATATCGTACTCTGCAAAAAGTTAAATTGGCTTTTATAAGCGGTCTTGTCCTTAAAGCGAATCCATGTCATTTGAAAGGATTTTATTTCATGCTACCGGGGGTAATGTGTACTTGATGCAGGCTGTTGTGGGCACCCAGTCATGATCCTGTTTATGGGGAAAAGGTTGATACTCTGGATTTGGTTGATTATATTATTTGAGATGAAGTAGTGAAAAACTGAAAAGTTTATTTCGTATAGAAATTGGGTAACGTATATGTAGTCCTTTCATTACCTATTCAGTTGTTTTTAACTATAATTGTTATTGCTTTCATCATTTTTATATACATCTAGTCGTATATGATAATATGATTTCCTGACAGTGAAATATCATACAGGTTGAGAAAAATATATTTGCGTCTTCGTCTCCGAGGAAAAGCAAAGAATAAAATCCTAAAAATATGTGAAGCTTTTGGGCAAATCATTATTCTTTTAGTGAGGACTAGCTAAGGAAGCTCAAAATGATAACTGAGGTATTCATAGTGCTCCGTTTCATGCTTATATATCACTCATTGTACATTGTTGGAGCTGCTATGTCAAGTTTGAAGGGTCTTGTTTCACCTAGGCATGTTGCCATATTCGTCTATTAACACTGAAGTTCCCCTCTTTTCTTTTACTTTCATTGTCGTGCTTACTTAATGCCTGCACAATTTTTGCTTAATATTTCGCACCTTTGCGTCAGTTTTAGAGAAAACCATCGCTTATACACATTTAAGCGTCGGTTGCTAGTTTAGGCGACGCTATTGTGCCCATGAGTAGACTTATTGCGTCGGTTGCATGAATAACCGACGTTTAAATAT
>NW_027419907.1:0-17355 GCF_009905375.1 Apium graveolens
AGGTCTTGGCTCAGCTCCTCATCCATGGAAAAACCAAGTTGTCCAAGACGTTCAATCCAAATTGATCATCTTAAGTACATGGTCATTCACAGATGATCCCTCAGACATCCTACAACCGAACAACTCCTTCGATATCTCATATCGAGCTGTCCTCCCCGCCACATCATACAACTCTTGTAGATGCATGAGGATAGTGTGAGCATCCATATGCTCATGTTGCTTCTGTAGCTCAATGTCCATGGAAGCTAGCATGATGCATTGAGCAATATTTGCATCATCTATCCACTTACGATACACAACATGTTCATCATTATGTGCATCACTAGCAGTTCAGTAGGCTTAGGTGAGTCAATCACGTATTCCAGCTTCTCATCCTGAGAACAATTCTCAAGTTTCAAAGCCAGTCAGCATAATTAGGACCAGTCAACTTGTGAGCATCTAGTATGCTCCTGAGTGATAGTGCAGAAGACATGACGTACAAAGTAAATCTGTAAATGATAAACACATACAACACTTAGCAAATATTTAATTTCATTTTAAAACACTATATGAATCGGGTCTTTATTCATAAGTGGCTCCCACTAGTTTATCTAATTTATTCAACCCCCTACGTGAAAAATTAAGCATCATAATGCTAGTGGGAATAGGGATCCTACATTCCATTACACAACCCGGCTGTGGCACGAACCGCCATGTAATGTTCAATAGGCAGACAACTCTTGTCAATTACATCTAATGTTATTCCCTAATCAAACTTTAGCCTCTTGAATAATTAAGTCACGACTGTGGCACGACAAACTCAATATTCTAAGTCAAGTCTAACCCACATTCCGTACAATTGAATCAGTCCTCAAAGGCCCACGGCTGTGGCACGTACCGACCTTTAGATTCTTATTCAATGTACACATCTCTATGTAATAGACAAGTATTTCTTATTTCGAAATCAAAGCCCTCGGCTGTAGCACGAACTGACAATTATTCAAAAATAAGAACTACTTTTCTATCATGTTGGAAGGATATGACCGACACAAGCCCGTTGTGTCATTGGCCAATTACTACTTGATATTATTTAATTTTAGAGGGATTATATTACGTTACAATCATAATCATATTATAAAGAGATTCTTCCTTTTAAATTAATATTTCAAATCAATAATCAATAATCAGATGATTCCCAGATCGGGTGGAGCATTGTCAAGAGGCGTTACTAATAACCCTTTCTTACAAATAAAAATCTGTTGTTGACAGAATCATCCTTTCTCTCATATTGAAAATTCATATCAATTACGTGTTTCATAAACACAATAATCTCATGATTGTATTCATATATTATTATTAAGGTTATGAAACAATTTCACTATACTAGATTGTCCAACAAGCGCCTTATGTTCATTTAAGTTCACCTAAATCTATCATCGCATGATAAACTAAGCAATATCTATATATAAACATGAATAACATCAAGGTAGGCATGTTATATCATCTAGCACATTAGTCTAAGCATTATACAGCTCTATGTATCACATGAAGCATTTAAAAGCAATTAAAACAGTTAAAACAGCTTTAAAACACTTTGGAAATATAAAAAGTTCAAAACTTTTATATAAACTAAACTTTGATCACTCCATTAGATCCGTCTCGGAAAAACGAATCCAACGATATATTGTACGCCTAAAACGGAGTTACGAAACTCCCAGAAATCAAATTTAAAAATAACAGACGGGCTGTAACGCATTACAGGAACGCGTTACAAGCCCTGTAACGCATTCCGGTGATGCGTTACAACCCTTTTAAGCCATTAAAAGGTGTAACGCATTCCGTGAATGCGCCACAGGGTGTAACGCATTCCCGGAATGCGCAACACCCTCCCGCGCCGCGTGCGCTACACGCGCCTACACCTCCGCCGCCTGACAGTCTTCTCTCGAACAGCGTGCCGTTCTGTTTCTTTGTCTTGCTGTGTCTTCTCTTCCGTGCATTCAACAGTACAGCAACAGACAAGCAGCAGATGTATATATATTACTAACAATTTATATATATATATATGATTATTTAATTACGAATTTAATTGCAAGATCTTCAAAAATTCATAATAAAAATCTATACATCATAAAATTATGAAAAAATACCCAGACATCTACAACACTTGTAGAACCCAGATCAACATTCAAAATTATTCTGAGAAACGATTTCTCGTCAGACAAAATTAATCCATAATATAACTTGTAAAATCATAATTAATTCATACAAGCACATAAAATTCTGAAATTTTACCACAGATCTATATGCATACAACCTATGCTCTGATACCATTGTTGGATTTTAATCGCAGCGGAGGCATGATAAAACACTTTTTACACATATAAAATCCAAATAAAAGCATATAAATCGTGATTAAAACGTAGGGATCGATTACTAACCTTTAATATGCGATCCAAGAGCAACGATCGGAGATCCTAGCAGTGTCCTCAAACGTGAATCACTCCACCGGTATCCACCAAGAAAACGACATTAAGGAGGAGGAGGAGTGGAGAGAATTGGGTTTTATAAAATTTTGGGGTTAGAATAAAAATAGGGTTTATTATATATTTATAGGCAAAATTTTCAGCTGAAATTTTCCCATAAATATTATTATTATCCCATTTATTATTTCATTAATAATTAAAACACCTTTTAATTATTAATTCTTTTTTCTAAACACTTTAGAAATAATTCTCTCTCTTGATTTAATTTCCAAAAATTAAATCCTTAATTAATAATATTAAGAACTTTTCTTAATTAATTTATAATCAATTAAATCTCATTTAATCAATTATTAAATTTGCCAATTAATTATTTATTTCATAAATAAATAATTATTAGCCATTATTAATTAATTCCTCCACCATTAAATCATTCTCCTTTTATGGTGTGACCCTTTAGGTTCAATATTAAGTCGGTAGTAGAAATAAATAATAATAAAACTATTTTATCATTATTTATATAAATTCTCTAATTTATTAAATATGATTAATTAATTAATCATATTTATTCTACATCGTGAGGGATACTTCTCAGCATATCGCGACTGTAACACCCCCAGATCGGGGTCGGGAATCCGGGTTGTCACGGTCTTTCTTTCCACAATATCACTTTACTTAATTAATAATAATACCCTCATGCTGTGACCCCACACTAACACACACCACAACTCGTTATAGTCTCAGAGATGAAATTGAAATAAGTACAAGTCTTTGAATCCACAATTTAAAATTATTACAACCCAAAATGATTACTTGATAATTTACAGTTAATTGCCATTATCTGCCACAAGTTATAATTATACATAATTGGATTCTCAAAAGTAGATGGTCTAAACTACAATGGATCTACCTCTGCAGCTATAGCAGCTACAATATCAGCGGGAAGACGCGGGACGCTTCCCACGCGCTTGCGCTGGGTCTGCTGGAGTCTGGCCATCTCTCCTAACTGTTGTTGTGTGATGAAGAAATAAAGCAAGAGTGAGCCTTACAGCTCGCAAGATAATATATAGTGATAACAATAATAAGTATCTAAATGGATACTTAATAGCATCTCTATCATATGCAAGATAATTACTTGCTAGATATAAGTAAAAACAAGGAATGAAGCTACCAATACTACCACACTTATATCATATAAAGTTACTTGAACTGCCACTTCAAAGTATTATAAGTTTTAAGAAAAACATCCCATAGATGAGACCACAAGTTAAGACTTGAATAGATTCAATCTTTGAAATATTATTGAATGAAAAAGTTATGAGATACTTTATTTAGTCCCGATATATATACATATCCACATATATATATATCCCGAAAACATTTCCTGGAACCTCTGTTATGTGAAGTATGAACAGAGTTCGAAACATCCAATGAATTTTTGGAAAGGAAAAGAAAACATTTGGCATAAACCCGATATCTTGCTGATCAGGCACAGATACCAATAAGTAACCTTTTCTACTGTAGATGGATGAATTCCTCACCGGTCATCACCCTGGTCATAATTAAGACCTCGCGCTCGACCGTACCCCGGCCCCTCACGCGTTGATGGACTGCCACCCAGCCACTTACACAATATTAGACCGTACCCCGGCCTGTCGCTTATGCCGACTCAATTAGATGGGCTTACTTCCCGAACATTGGGCAAGTAATCAATTCATTTACCAAATCTGCAACCTCGTTGCGAATATAAAATACACCACAGAGCCGGATTCCCCAGGTTTTGAGCGAGTATTTAAATCCCCTTTAAAAAGGAAGATCTTAAATATAAAAATGAGTTTTGGGATCCGCTCTGACTTTTAAAAATCATTTTGAAGACTCGAAAACACTTTAAAGAGTGTTTGGAGTAAGGCTGATTTAATGAAGTAAATCAGTCCCCAGAATATTAGAAAATATCTGAATATTATTAATTAAATAATATTCCCATAAAGAATATCTTTATAAAATAATTGAAGTAGAAGTATTAAAATTTATACTTGAAACGAGTTAAATAACCAAAGATATACTTATATGAAAGTATTATCTTTATTTGAATAATCGAAAATAAGTTTGATTATTTACACCTTATTCTTTAATAAAATAAAGAATATATCAGCAAATAATCGGAGTCATAGATCCTCAAATGAATATTCAAATAATATTCAATAAATAAAATAAGCTGAGTCATAATACCTCGAATGAATATTATAAATAATATTCATTAAATAAAATAAAGGAGTCATACATCCTCAAATGAATATTCAAATAATATTCAATAAATAATATAAAAGAGTCATAAGTCCTCGAATAATATCGAAATATATTCAATAAATAATAAAAGGAGTCATAAGTCCTCGAATAATATTCGAAATAATATTCAATAATAAAATAAAGTTAAAGTTATCGAATAAACCTTATTCGATTAATAGTTTGGAAAACTATAACCATATATATATAAATATATATATATATCCATATCCATATATATATGAAACTACTCGGGATCCTCGACTCCCGGTTTTAGAAATATTTTCACCTTTTATCCCTATACTAAGGGTATACGCAACTACTTGCTATTTCTAGCATAGGTATTATCAACTATAAGCATTGAAATCAACAGATAGATAACCAGATTACGAAACAGACATGCATATATACCATATCACATGCTCCAATATATCGCAAAATTTGCTAATAACAATCATGCACTATCACAAGATAATGCATATACATATATTTACATCACAACAACAGTATATCGGTAGAAACTTGCCTGAGCGACTTGGGGGTGAGAAAGGCTCGGGACGAGTCTGATAACCTATAAACAACAAGTAAGTTGGAATTAAACCAAAATCACTTGTAAATCTATGCTTTAACTAACTTAGACTCTAATGCTAGTTTTCGCTCACCGATTCGCTTAAGTCACTCGGGTACCCTCGGCTCCACCATTTTTAATAATTTAACCTTTACGAGTTTTAAAGCGATTCCTTCGCGAATGACTTACCAACTGCCTAACACACTTACCATAAATGTTTCACACATTAATTAACCTTTTTGGTCTTTAACCTACATTCCAAAGTAAGGCGAGGGAAAAAGTTTCGTTCGTGAAACGCCGTTACTTGAAACGGTCGTTTCTCCTAAACCGTAAATCGGAATCGGACGAACTACATATCAAAACGAAGCTCGTAACATGAGCTATCTAAACATGGCAGTGGTCACAATTTAGCAGGGGGTTCTCGGGTCCTAATGCTATGCACAAAAACAGTCCAAAGAAAATCGGACATTACGACGGCTATGTTTACGCGATTTCCCATTTTTAAACTACCCACAATCACACAAACCATCCTCAAATCCACACACAAACACCCATCCTTACACATCATAACAATCCCAACCAATTCAATTTACTCATTCATACATATGCTTAACCTAACTTTAATCATGCTTAAGTTTCTTTAAATCAAAACCACAAATTACATTTCATTTCACTACCATTCCAAATCTCAACTCTAAACATAACAACAAGATACCATAACATCTACTCATCAAAATCACTTATATATATATGAACCTAGGGTTTGAAAATGGTATACCTTCCTTGGTGGTGGGTGAGCTAGGAAGCCTTAAGAAGCTTGGAGAGCCTTAGAAAGCTTGGATCTTCAAGAAAACAAGAAAAAACAAGTTAAAACTTGAAAACACTATTCATTGTCTTCTCATGATTAAATCAAGAAGCTAGAGAAAGAATTTGGCTTAAACTTATGATATAGCCATTACTAAGCATAAAGATGGTTAGGGAATTTTCTTACCAATTAAGGATGCTTGGATCTTGATTTTGGAAATTTTAGCTTGAAAATGAAGAAAGCCGAGAGCAAAGAAGACAATGCCTTGGTTGATTTTTTGATTTTGATGAAATGATTTGCTAGTTGGTTGGCTTGGTTTTGTTTTATTTAGCAAATTACCACCTTGTCCTTGAATTTGTGTGGTCCTAAATCAACCACACCTCCTTCCTTCCATGTCATGCTTATGTCACCCTATGATGTCATCCTCCCTTCCTTGTCTCCTTTCTATTGGTTGGATGACATCACTCCCCTTAATCCCTTTGATTAACTTCCTAATCGTTTGCCTAATGACCGCTGATCTGTTGTACGGTTCGCTTAACTTTCGTTCTCGTTTATCGTTTGAAGGATCATACCCGGGATCTTATTACTTAGGTTCCCTTAACCTTTCTCAATACATTATATTCCTTTTTATGATCCTCTATTATAATCCTTTAATTTAAATCCTTTTTATCCTGTTACCTTATACTCAATTCTCTCCGTATCTTGTGGATTTCCGGGAAAAACCAAAGTGTTCGGAATTGGGTTCTGACGATATTTACATACACTTATATACTTCATAGAGTACTAATATCCCAGAATATCCATAACAGAACCCCTACATAGTGTGGCGCGAAAAGTTTTCTCATTCAGCTAAAACACTATTCACAAGGGTTACAAAAAGTTGAAAATTTTGGGGTTATTACAGTCTCCCCTCCTTAAAAGGATTCCGTCCCGGAATCAAACAGAAAACAATTGGGGGTACTTTTCTAGCATTGCGCTCTCTAGTTCCCAAGTCGATTCTTCCACATTATGATTCTGCCATAGTACTCTGACTAGCTTGATCACCTTGTTCCGAAGCACCTGCTCCTTCTTATCCATAATCCTTACTGGCTTCTCCACGTAAGTTAGATCTGGCTGCATATCCACCTGCTCGTACTCCACTATGTGCCTGGCATCCCGATGATACCTCCTTAGCATTGACACATGGAACACATTATGAACTTGTTGCAAATTAGGGGGTAGGGCTAGCTCGTAAGCTAACTTTCCAATCCGTCTTAATATCTCAAAGGTCCAATGTATCTTGGGCTTAGTTTTCCTTTCTTTCCGAACCTCATTAATCCCTTCCAAGGGGATACTTTCAACAGTACTAAGTCCCCTACTTCATATTCCTTGTCCTTTCGGGCTAGGTCTGCATATTTCTTCTGTCTGTCTTGGGCTGCTACAAGTCGCCCTCTGATAAGATCCACTATATCTTTGGTCCTTTGGACCACTTCGGGTCCGAGCATCTTCCGCTCTCCTACTTCATCCCAGTATAAGGGAGATCGACACCTTCTTCCGTACAAGGCCTCATAAGGCGGCATCCGATGCTAGCATGAAAGCTATTGTTATAAGAAAACTCGATCAACGGCAGTGATCATCCCAACTTCCTTTAAGGTCTATTGCACAGACTCTCAACATATCCTCTAGTGTCTGGATGGTCCTTTCACTCTGTCCATCCGTCTGGGGATGGTACGCGGTACTCATATTTAACTTGGTCCCCGCACATTCCTGAAAGCTCCTCCAAAATCTGGAGTTGAACCTTGGGTCTCGGTCTGAGACAATGGACGCTGGGACTCCATGTCGCGTCACTATTTCCTTAAGGTAAATGTCCACCAGTCTATCGACTGTGTATCTCTCATTGATAGGAATGAAATGAGCTGACTTTGTCAGTCGGTCTATAATTACCCAAATGGCGTCGTGATTGGCTTTCGTCCTTGGCAAGCCTACAACAAAATCCATCGCTATCTGTTCCCATTTCCATTCGGGAATCTCCAGGGGTCGCAAAAGTCCACTGGGTCTCTGGTGCTCTGCCTTTACTCTTTGGCAAGTCAAACACTTGTTCCCATTCTGCTACGTCCCTCTTCATGTTGGGCCACCAGTAATATTCCTTCAAATCCCTATACATCTTGGTACTTCCTGGGTGAATGGAATACCTTGAACTATGGCTTTCATCCAAAATCTCATCTTTAAGTTCTTGAACATTCGGAACCCAAATTCGGTAGGAGTACCTCATTATCCCTTTATCATCTTTCTCAGTATGGATCTATTCTCCAGTTCATTGACTCTCTGTCTTCATTCATTGTTTTTCCTGGCACAATCTGATCTTTCCACTAATTCTGGCTGCATTGAGATCTCGAAAAGCTTTTCAGTTCCGGTTCCGGTTACCTTTACCTCTATTTCCATTCTCAAAATCCCTTATCAACTCTTCCGAAGTCGTTATCATTCTGAGTCTTTCCTTTCTACTAAGGGCATCAGCCACCACATTGGCTTTCCCTGGATGATAGAGAATCTCACAATAGTCCTTGATTAGTTCTAACCATCTCCTCTGGCGCATGTTGAGCTCTTTCTGCGTAAATATGTACTTGAGGCTCTTATGGTCTGTGAAAATCTCGCACTTCTCTCCATACAAGTAGTGCCTCCAAATTTTTAAAGCAAATACTATTGCTGCGAGCTCAAGGTCATGAGTAGGATATCTAACCTCGTATTCCTTCAATTGTCTGACGCATACGCAATAACTTTACCGTGCTGCATAAGCACACATCCTAATCCTTTGTGCGACGCGTCACTATATATCACAAAATCTCCTTTTCCATCCGGCAATGCCAATACCGGAGCCGTTATCAACCTTTTCTTTAATTCCTGAAAACTGTTCTCGCAATTTCTCCGTCCATTCAAACTTCTCTGTCTTACGAGTAAGAGTCGTGTCAAAGGGGCTGCGATCTTCGCAAGAATCCTCTGTACAAATCTACGATAGTAGCCGGCCAATCTATGAAACTCCTTACCTCTGTGGGTGTGGTTGGCCTTTCCCAATTGAGACCGCCTCTATCTTGGAGGGGTCGACCAATACTCCTTCTTTATTGATCACATGTCCTAAAAAACTGTACTTCCTTCCGCCAGAATTCACACTTTCGAGAATTTGGCATATAACTGACTCCTCTCTGAGTATTCCTAGAGCTATCCTCAAATGCTCTGCATGTTCTGCCTCAGTCCTTGAATAGATCAAAATATCATCGGATAAAAACTATCACACACTTGTCCAAGTACTTCTTAAATACTCTATTCATTAATCCATGAAAGCCTGCTGGGGCATTGGTTAATCCCAAAGGACATTACCAAGAACTCATAATGCCCATACCTGGTACGGAACGCTGTCTTGGAAATATCTTCGGGTTTAATCTTTAGTTGGTGATATCCAGTTCTCAGGTCAATCTTGGAAAAAATAAACAGCATCCTTTAGCTGGTCGACAGATCGTCTATTCTAGGTAATGGGTTACCTGTTCTTTATGGTTAGCTTGTTCAACTCTCGATAGTCTATGCACAACCTCATGCTCCCATCTTTCTTCTTAACAAATAAAACTGGTGCTCCCCACGGAGACACACTGGGTCTTATCATACCCTTATCCAAGAGTTCCTGCAATTGGATAGCTAATTCTTTCATTTCTAACGGGGCTAACCGTAAGGTGCTTTTGAAACTGGCGCCGTCCCTGGGGCCAACTCAATAGCGAACTCAATCACCTCTATCGGGTGGTAATCCCGGAAGGTCTTGGGGGAATACACTCTTCAAATTCGTTGACTACTGGAATATCTTGTAAGTTGGGCACCTCCTTCGGTGTGTCCACCACATAGGCTAGGTAAGCCTCACTTCCTTTTCGTAGCATCCTTTTGGCCTGAGCCATAGTCAAAAATTTCTGCGTCTGCCTCTTTCCTCTAAATATAACTTCTTTCTTCCCGGGGATATTTACTTAACTTTCTTCCCTTTACAGTCTATCTGAGCATCGTTGCTGGATAGCCAGTCCATTCCCAAAATCACATCAAACTCCCCTAATTTAAAAGGAATCAGATCAACACTGAACGATATGTCTCCCCTATGCCTATCTCGCAGGCGGGGTGAATCTGGTTAACAGGAATAATTTCATGATTGGCTATTTCTACTTGTAAGGGTTCTATCAAAGGTTTAGCCTTAAGTCTTAACTTACGCAGCAAAGTCCTTTGATATAAAAGATTTAGTTGCTCCCGAATCAAATAAAACAATTGCACTGACTGAATTTAGAGAAAGGGTACCTGCTATCACATCTGAATCTTTCATAGCATCCTGGACTGTCATGTTGAAAGTCCTCGCAGTAGGTGGCTTATTAGAAGCAGCCCTGCTTGCCTCCCGAAGCTTGCTGGTTTGCTCATTGGGCAATCCTTCTTCCAATGACCTGGGCGTCCACACTGATGACAATTGGTGGTTGGAACGACGGCAGGGGTTGATGATGGGCACCTTATTGCATAGTGGCCCTCCCGACCGCACTTAAAACAGGTTACTGGCTTCCTTACACTCCCCAGTGTGATTCCTTCCACATATGTTACAGGCTGGCAATGGGGGTCGAGATTGGTTGGAATAGGGACATTCTTGACTTCTGGCCGCCCTGGCTCACATTCACACTCATGCCGCTTAAACCCAGTGTTCCTTCCTGGTAGGGACACTGCTCCTCGATTAAATCTAGTTGGGAAGCTCCTTCCTGCGGAACCTCCACCCATGCTCATACTTTTCCTCTTTATTCCTTTCTCCTCTCTTTCCTTCTGTATCTGTTCACTTCCAACTTCTACAATCGTGCCTTTTGCACCAGAGTGGCATAGTCCGTAAGCTCAAGGATTGCCACCCTATTCTGAATCCATGGTTTCAGTCCCTGCTGAAACCTCCTAGCTTTCTTTTCCTCGGTGCTCACAAACTCCGGCACAAACCTTGATAACTCAGTAAATTTCGCTTCGTACTCTGCTACAGACAAGTTATTCTGCTTTAGCTCTAAGAACTTGAGCTCCATCTGGTTTTCCATAAACCTCGGGAAATACTTCCCTAGAAACAACTGACTAAATCTCTCCCAGGTTATTATAGCATCTGTCTCCATGTTTTTCTTGGCCTCCCACCAGTAGTTAGCTTCTCCTTTCAGAAGGTAGGTAGCAAATACAGTTTTCTGTGCCTCATCGATACTCAAAATCTCAAAAGATTTATCCATTTCCTTTAACCATGCCCTTGCCTCAACTGGGTCGGCTGATCCGTGGAACTCAGGGGGCTTAAGGGACTTAAAGCCCTGAAAGAGTTTGCCACTGCATTGTTATTTCCTTGAGGGGGGTGGGTTGGGTTGACGTTCCAAATTCTGTCTTAAGAGTGCATAAACTGACCCATGGGATCCATGCCTGGGTTTGGTACTGGTTGCTCAACCTCGGTTTCTCTCTCCTTCCCAGCCTCTATCTCAAATCCCTCAACATCATATGTTTCCTCTTCTCTTCATACAGGGAGTCATCCTGTTCCACATAATCCTCATCTTCCTCTTCACTGTGTTCTTGGTTCTATTGTCCTGATTATGGCTTCCCTGGTCCTCAGACCCCAGGGTTCGCCCTAGTTCCAATCTTTCTGGCGGCATGATTCTGATAAATAACAAAACAATTATTGGAAAAATTCAACGTTAGGTCACAATCATATACAACATTGTGCCTTGCACAGCTCTTATAATGGGGAGAAACGTATATCGCAATTCTATTATTTTACAGAAAGTTCGAATTACGAAGTGCAGTAATAATAATAATCAAACAGTGATCCCGTCACTAGGAACTGAACCGAAAGGAAACAAATATATACATAATGCGAGAATACATAGTTCGATCTGGTCAAAAGTACAACAGTGCTACAGTCATCTGTCCCAAAAGTGATACACAAGAGTCTATCTGTCTAGTCAGAAAAAGGGATGCTATATACAAGTCAACTATCCCGGAAAATTGGCTCTTACTAAGGCCTCGGCTAACTAGACAACTAGACTATTCCATCATCAATCCTGAATCACACACCGGAACGGGTCAGCTCCCAAACCCTTTCCATCGCACGACGGAAGATATAGTCGGCCTGCCGCCTGGAGATCCTACCATGCCTGTCCCCCTGGAGAGATCTGAGTCTCGCTCGGGACGTGAGCTCTATCCCCGTAAGCTCCCTCCTCAAGGATCGGGGTATAGAAGCCCTGGTCTCATAAGCTCGGGTACGCCTACCCGCCCTCTCTGCATCCAACTCCCTCCTGGCCTCATCCAGTCGGGCCTCGGCAACAGCCACTCGGGTCCTCAAAACATCCTGAACATATCCATGAGCTAACGAAGACTGCCTCTGGGCAGGGTCAAGAGGTGGTGAATCCGGAGCCGCTGAGGGTGCCTCCTCGGTCTGCCTAGGCTCGGAAGTATGGGTCTCTGAGCTGTCATCATCAGGAATCCAAGATAGTGGTGGAGGGGTAGGGGCTCTGACCACCGGAAGTGTGGGTAAAGGGATACCAGCATACACTACCATAGTCCAACACGCTCCTCAGCTACTGGGACCTCATCCGGGTCCTCCTCATCTGGAATAGCAATAACCTCTGTCTCTGACTCCTCTGAGGGGTCCTCCTCATCTGAAACAGCAATGACCTCCGTCTCAGGCTCCTCTGGGGGTCCTCCTCATCCTCCTCCATCTCAGGCTCCTCCTGATCCTCAACATCTAGCAATGCCTCATCATGCTCACGCTCGTACATCTCAGGGTCCTCCATCTCAGGCGCCTACACATTAAACGAGCTAAGTTACTATCATGATACTTATAAGGGTTCCCGTAAGGGTTTTACTGTCAGTACTACTTTAAGTAGTCCGACCATGAACTTGGCAAGAGTTCTTATTATCTTTGTGAGTTTATTATTTATCGTCGCATCATCTCTGAGGTTTATAACGCTTAGCTCTGATACCATTTCTGTAACA
This sequence comes from Apium graveolens, assembly GCF_009905375.1. Taxonomy (NCBI): domain Eukaryota; kingdom Viridiplantae; phylum Streptophyta; class Magnoliopsida; order Apiales; family Apiaceae; genus Apium; species Apium graveolens. The sequence goes on from NW_027419907.1 coordinate 13,103, forward strand.
CCCCCAGATCCGGGGTCGGGATCCGGGTTGTCACGGTCTTTCTTTCCACAATATCACTTACTTAATTAATAATAATACCTCATGCTGTGACCCCACACTAACACACACCACAACCGTTATAGTCTCAGAGATGAAATTGAAATAAGTACAAGTCTTTGAATCCACAATTTAAAATTATTACAACCCAAAATGATTACTTGATAATTTACAGTTAATTGCCATTATCTGCCACAAGTTATAATTATACATAATTTGATTCTCAAAAGTAGATGGTCTAAACTACAATGGATCTACCTCTGCAGCTATAGCAGCTACAATATCAGCGGGAAGACGCGGGACGCTTCCCACGCGCTTGCGCTGGGTCTGCTGGAGTCTGGCCATCTCTCCTAACTGTTGTTGTGTGATGAAGAAATAAAGCAAGAGTGAGCCTTACAGCTCGCAAGATAATATATATAGTGATAACAATAATATAAGTATCTAAATGGATACTTATAATCTCTATCATATGCAAGATAATTACTTACTAGATATAAGTAAAAACAAGGAATGAAGTTACCAATACTTCACCACACTTATATCATATAAAGTTACTTGAACTGCCACCGTTCAAAGTATTATAAGTTTTAAGAAAAACATCCCATAGATGAGACCACAAGTTAAGACTTGAATAGATTCAATCTTTGAAATATTATTGAATGAAAAAGTTATGAGATACTTTATTTAGTCCCGATATATATATATCCACATATATATATATCCCGAAAACATTTCCTGGAACCTCTGTTATGTGAAGTATGAACAGAGTTCGAAACATCCAATGAATTTTGGAAAGGAAAAGAATTTTGGCATAAACCCGATATCTTGCTGATCAGGCAAAGATACCAATAAGTAACCTTTTCTACTGTAGATGGATGAATTCCTCACCGGTCATCACCCTGGTCATAATTAAGACCTCGCGCTCGACCGTACCCCGGCCCCTCACGCGTTGATGGACTGCCACCCAGCCACTTACACAATATAGACCGTACCCGGCCTGTCGCTTATGCCGACTCAATAGATGGGCTTACTTCCCGAACATTGGGCAAGTAATCAATTCATTTACCAAATCTGCAACCTCGTTGCGAATATAAAATACACCACAGAGCCGGATTCCCCAGGTTTTGAGCGAGTATTTAAATCCCCTTAAAAGGAAGATCTTAAATATAAAAATGAGTTTTGGGATCCGCTCTGACTTTTAAAAATCATTTTGAAGACTCGAAAACACTTTAAAGAGTGTTTGGAGTAAGGCTGATTTAATGAAGTAAATCAGTCCCCAGAATATTAGAAAATACTGAATATTATTATTAAATAATATTCCCATAAAGAATAATCTTTATAAAAATAATTGAAGTAGAAGTATTAAAATTTATACTTGAAACATTAAATAACCAAAGATATACTTATATGAAAGTATTATCTTTATTTGAATAATCGAAAATAAGTTTGATTATTACCTTATTCTTTAATAAAATAAAGAATATATCAGCAAATAATCGGAGTCATAGATCCTCAAATGAATATTCAAATAATATTCAATAAATAAAATAAGCTGAGTCATAATACCTCGAATGAATATTATAAATAATATTCATTAAATAAAATAAAGGAGTCATACATCCTCAAATGAATATTCAAATAATATTCAATAAATAATATAAAAGAGTCATAAGTCCTCGAATGAATATTCAAATAATATTCAATAAATAATAAAAGGAGTCATAAGTCCTCGAAAATATTCGAAATAATATTCAATAATAAAATAAAGTTTAAAGTTATCGAATAAACCTTATTCGATTAATAGTTTGGAAAACTATAACCATATATATATATAATATATTATATATATATCCATCCATATATATAAAATCTACTCGGGATCCTCGACTCCCGGTTTTAGAAAATATTTTCACCTTGGGTCCCTATACTAAGGGTATATGCAAATACGCTATCTCTAGCATAGGTATTATCAACAACATTGAAACCAACAGATATAATTTCAAGAATATGAAACAGGCATGCATATATACCATATCACATGCTACAATATATCGCAAAATTTGCTAATAACAATGCACTATCGCAAGATAATGCATATACATATATTACATCACAACAACAGTATACGGTAGAAAACTTGCCTGAGCGACTTGGGGGTGAGAAAGGCTCGGGACGAGTCTGATAACCTATAAACAACAAGTAAGTTGGAATTAAACCAAAATCACTTGTAAATCTATGCTTTAACTAACTTAGACTCTAACGCTTAGTTTTGCGCTCACCGATTCGCTTAAGTCACTCGGGTACCCTCGGCTCCACCATTTTTAATAATTTAACCTTTACGAGTTTTAAAGCGATTCCTTCGCGAATGACTTACCAACTGCCTAACACACTTACCATAAATGTTTCATACATTAATTAACCCTTTTGGTCTTTAACCTATGTTTCAAAGTAAGGCGAGGGAAAAAGTTTCGTCGCGAAACGCCGTTACTTGAAACGGTCGTTTCTCCTAAACCGTAAATCGGAATCGACGAACTACATATCAAAACGAAGCTCGTAACATGAGCTATCTAAACATGGCAGTGGTCACAATTTAGCAGGGGGTTCTCGGGTCCTAATGCTATGCACAAAACAGTCCAAAGAAAATCGGACATTACGACGGCTATGTTTACGCGATTTCCCATTTTAAACTACCCACAATCACACAAACCATCCTCAAATCACACACATCAAAACACCCATCCTTACACATCATAACAATCCCAACCAATTCAATATTACTCATCATACATATGCTAACTACTTTAATCATGCTTAAGTTCTTTAAATCAAAACCACAAATTACCATTCATTTCACTACCATTCCAAATCTCAAACTCTAATCATAACAACAATACAAACATCTACTCATCAAAATCACCTTATAATATATATGAACCTAGGGTTTGAAATGGTATACCTTCCTTGAAGTGGTGGGTGAGCTAGGAAGCCTTAAGAAGCTTGGAGAAGCCTTAGGAAAGCTTGGATCTTCAAGAAGAAAAAATTCAAGTTAAAACTTGAAAACACTATTCATTGTCTTCTTCATTGATTAAATGAAGAAGCTAGAGAAAGAATTTGGCTTAAACTCATGATATAGCCATACTAAGCATAAAGATGGTTAGGGAATTTTCTTACCAATTAAGGATGCTTGGATCTTGATTTTGGAAATTTTGCTTTGAAAATGAAAAGCCGAGAGCAAAGTGAAGAACAATGCCTTGGTTGATTTTTTTTGATGAAATGATTTGCTAGTTGGTTGGCTTGGTTTTTGTTTTATTTAGCAAATTACCACCTTGCCCTTGAATTTGTGTGGTCCTAATCAACCACACCTCCTTCCTTCCATGTCATGCTTATGTCACCCTATGATGTCATCCTCCCTTCCTTGTCTCTTTCTATTGGTTGGATGACATCACTCCCCTTAATCCCTTTGATTAACTTCCTAATCGTTTGCCTAATGACCGCTGATCTGTTGTACGGTTCGCTTAACTTTCGTTCTCGTTTATCGTTTGAAGGATCATACCCGGGATCTTATTACTTAGGTTCCCTTAACCTTTCTCAATACATTATATTCCTTTTTATGATCCTCTATTATAATCCTTTAATTTAAATCCTTTTTATTTTACCTTATACTCAATTCTCTCCGTATCTTGTGGATTTCCGGGAAAAACCAAAGTGTTCGGAATTGGATTCTGACGATATTTACATACACTTATATACTTCATAGAGTACTAATAATATCCCAGAATATCCATAACAGAACCCTACATAGTGTGGCGCGAAAAGTTTTCTCATTCAGCTAAAACACTATTCATAAGGGTTACAAAAGTTGAAAATTTTGGGGTTATTACAGCGACTATCCGGATAATACGAATTCACTGCTTAGAATACCAAGAACCTATCAGTGAATAGTTACCGTACAATAAACTCCTTCTACCCTACAATGTCCTGATTAATACAAGGCATGGATCTCGTGTCAAGCCTATCTAATTTAATCACTTGCTTACCATTTACTATGCTTAGTTCTATGCAAATTAGAAACTCCTTTCTAATTTCATTCACTCTGGCCAGAGATCCTGAACTAGCATAAGTGGATCAGCCTTGAACATTTGCTTCCTTCACTGGAAGGGGTAGATCCTTTATTGATCATACACTATCTTCGTGTACAATTCCTATACCCAGTAGAG
>NW_027419908.1:0-6101 GCF_009905375.1 Apium graveolens
TGCTTAGTAAATAAAGTAGGATCAATTTTACCTCGAATGAAGCCATTTTTGATCAAAAACTTACTAAGCCTCTTGTACCAAGCCCTTGGTGCTTGCTTTAAGCCATATAATGCCTTCTTGAGCTTGTAAACATAGTCCGGATGTTGTTCATGTTCAAAACCAGGGGGTTGCTTAACATAAACTTCCTCTTCCAGAAATCCATTAAGAAAAGCACTTTTGACGTCCATTTGATGTAGCTTGATCTTCTTGAAGCATGCATAAGCAAGAAGCATCCTAATTGATTCCAATCTAGCTACTGGAGCATAAGTTTGATCAAAGTCAATGCCTTCTTGTTGGTTGTACCCTTGTGCTACGAGCCTTGCTTTATTTCGAGTACAGTACCAAATTCATCCACTTTATTTTAAAAAAAAAAAAAAAAAAAAAAAAATTCTTGAAAATCCATTTTGTACCAATGATTGAAGCATCCTTTGGTGGCTTGACCAGTTCCCAAACATCACATCGTTCGAATTGATTGAGTTCTTCTTGCATAGCCGTGATCCAATTTTCATCTTCAAGTGCTTCTTTGACATTTTGGGTTCCTCTTGAGCTAAAAATGCAGCATAAGCACAAAAGTTTGCAGTGCCTTTTCTTGTCTTGAGACCATCAGAAATATCACCAATAACCTGTTCTGGAGGGTGATTCTTCACTGTCCGTGTAGCTTTTGGCAATGAATGCTTTGCAATATCTTCATGTGAAGTCTTCCTTATCTTAGATGGAGGAGCTAAGTCTTCACCATCATAGATTGGCATTTTATCCTTTGCTCTATTTCCTCTAGGACCATCAAGAGTCATCTTTGCCATCTTTACAATTGCATCATCAACTGGAGTAGAAGGTTCTGCTTGCTGATTTCCTGAGGCAGTTTCAATTTCAGCTTGCTGTTTTCCAGAATCAGTCTCTGTTTCAGCTTGCTGTTTTGGAGTAGCCTTCTCTGTTTCAGCTTGCTGTTGTCCAGCTTCACCTGCATCATCTTCCTCGTCTCTTGGAAGATCATTGTTAGGTTCTTGAAAAGTAACATCTATAGATTCCTCAACAATATGCTTAGACAAATTATAAACTCTATAGGTTTTACTATTCATAGAATAACCAAGAAAAATAGCTTCATAAGATTTAGCATCAAATTTACCATCATTACCAATTGTCTTGAGCACAAAACACTTTGAGCCAAAGATTCTGAAGTAACTGATGTTGGGCCTCTTTTTCTTGAGCAATTCATATGGAGTCTTGTCCAAAATAGGTCTTATCAATACTCTATTCAGAACATAGCATGCTGTGTTGACTGCTTCTGCCCAAAAACTTCTAGGTAACTTGCTTTCTTGCAACAAAGTCCTTGCTGTCTCTTGCAGTGACCTATTCTTGCGTTCCACCACACCATTTTGTTGTGGAGTCCTTGGAGCCGAGAATTCATGTGATATTCCTCTTTCTTCACAATAAGTAACAAAGTCTTTTTGGAATTCACCACCTCGATCACTCCTTATTCCTACAAGCTTTGTATTGAGCTTATTCTCAAGTAATTTAATTAGTTTCTCAAACTCATTAAAAGCAGCATCTTTAGTTCTAAGAAACAATACCCATGTAAAACGAGAATAATCATCAACAATTACAAAACCATATTGCTTACCTCCTATACTTTTATAAGCTTCTGGACCAAATAAGTCTAAATGTAAAAGTTCTAAGGGTTTAGAAGTAGATACCATTTTCTTTGCTTTGTGAGTACTTCTAATTTGCTTGCCTAATTGGCATGCCGAACACACCTCAGTCTTGACATACTTGATTTTGGGTAAACCTCTGACTAGCTTCTTCTTTGAAAGCTTGTTAAGTAAGTCCATGTGAGCATGACCCAATCTTCTATGCCAAACATAAGGATCAGTGTCTATTGCAGCAAGACAGCAAGCTGTTTTCTGCAACTCAAAGTCCAAAATATATATATTTCCTTCCCTTCTAGCAACTAGGGGGACTTTGTTAGTACCAATAGTAATAATACACTTATCAATACCAAAGTTAACAGTATGACCATCATCATATAACTGACTTATGCTAAGCAGATTATATTTAAGGCCTTTAACATATTGAACTTTATCAATTGAAATGTGTTTATTACCTATTTTACCTTTTCCAAGAATTTGAAGAGTTTTGCTATCACCAATAGTCACTCTTCCACCCTTTTTCATCTGAAGACTCAAGAATTGTGCTTTGTCTCCACTCATATGTCTAGTACATCCGCTATCTAAAATCCATTGAGTTGATTTGACTCGAGCGGCAAGACACATCTACAAAACAAATAAAACAACTCAACCTTTTGGTACCCAAAGTTTGTTGGGTCCGACATGGTTAGCAGATAAAACATATAAAACATGTAAATCAGATTTCTTTATCCATTTTTGGATAAATCTAGGTGATTTAACTCTGCCAGCCTGATGATGGTAAGCTGTCTTTGTTCTGCCATTCTGATCATAGTAAGCTGTTTTCTGTTTGTTTCCTCCATGGTATGATTTTTGTCCATTCTGAACTTTGCAATGCTTTTCAAGATGCCCTTTCTTTCCACATCTGTTGCATATCTTCCAAGGCATAGCATAATCATAGGGTATGCCATGTTTTCCTTCATATCTTAGAGCTTTGTCCTTCTTGTTTGCATTCATTCCAATTCCTTCTCTGACCAATGGAATATTTGTGTTGTTCATCATAGATTTGAGACTTTCTTCTCCTTGAACAAACGATCCCATGCCCTTTTTCAGATCCTCAACTTCCTTTGTGAGCAGATCAATCTTTTCAGCTTGCTGACTTATGATTTCAGCTTGCTGAGATGGTTCTTCTGCTTGATTTGAAGGTGTTGCATCTATTGATTCTCTGAGTTTGAACAGCTCCAAACATTCATCCCTTGCTTCAATCTCCTTCTTTAACTCTGTGATCTCCATTAATTGAGTCTTGTTTCTTTTGAGGAGAATTTTGTTGAAGTTTTCCACATGACTAACTTTAGCTTGAAGATCCTTGATTTCAGCCTCTTTGTCAGCTTGTGTAGGTACCTTCTTGTCAATCCAAGTATCTACTTTGCTCATCAAATCTTGAACCATAGTCTTGAGATAATTATTCTTCTCTTTTAGCTTGCTATTTTCAGCTTTAAGAGAATAATATTCACCCATAGATACATTCTTACATTCCTGCATGGTTAGTGGTTCCAAAACAATATTTTCAGAAGATAAATTATATTTACAAGAGTTTACCTCACTCTGATCTTCTTCTGAATCACTTTCTAGGTATCCACTTTCTGAATTTCCTCGAACAGAATCATCATCAAGTCCAACTAGGGCAAGATTGACCATGTCTCCACTTGAATCATCACTGGAAACCGAGTCATCATCACTCCAAGTCATTAGAGCTTTAGCTTTCTTCTTATCCTTGAAGACAGTTTGCTGTTTTGACTTCAATTTAGCAGTCCCGCTTATAATGGCCTGGCTTTCCACATTCAAAGCATGTCTGATCTTTAGAATCCTTGTTGGGCTTCTTGTTGTTGGAAAATCTGCCTTTATCTCTTTTCAGCTTGTTCTTCTTCTCGATCATCTTTCTGATCTTCCTGGATATTAAAGCTAGTTCTTCGTCTGACTCATCTTCAGATTCCAGTAAGCTATCATTAGTGTGAAGAGCTAATTGCTTCATTTGAGCAACTGGAGCTTGCATAGAACTTGATTGGCTTTCCTTGATTTTGCTTTCAAATTGTTCCAATTCTGCAAAAACAGCCAATTGATCCATAGTATCTATAGTTGGAGAGGATTCTAGAGCTGTTACCTTTGGTTCATAGATAAATGGCACAGCACTAAGTATCTTCATGTTGATTTCCTCTTGTGGGATATGTTTGCCAAGCTGCTTTAAGGCATTCAGATTTATCTGGAATCTAGCTTGACTTTCTCGAATAGTTTCTCCGTCTTGAAGCTTGAAATTTCCAAACTCATTCATTAGTTTACTCAATTTCACCTTTCTTAAACTCTTGGATCCTTCGTGATACAATTCCAGAGTATCCCATATCTCTTTAGCTGATTTGCATGAAGAGACTTTATCACATTCACTAGGACATAACCCATTCATGAGAGAATTCCTAGCCTTTCCATTGAAGCTGTATTTGATTAGTTCAGCCTCTGTGAGATCATCAACGTCTTTCACTTTGCCTTCTTTGTCCTTGAACTCAAAAGGACCCTTCTGAACAACTCTCAAAGCTAGTGGCTCCCTGGATAGATACACTTCCATGCGACCTTTCCACCAGTTATAGTTTTCTGTACCAAGCAAGAGAGGTGCTCGGTAATCTGAGGTTCCTTCGGGATATTTGTCAGCCATTTTGATCGAATACTATTCCTGTTACAGAAAGATTAGTATACCAAAGCTCTGATACCAACTGAAATTACACCTAGAGGGGGGTGAATAGGTGATTATGGCTAACTAGGATTACTTTTAAATTTTACCCGATAATAGCTTACTGAGATTTTATCAACTGAACTATAATCTGACAATGATAGTAAGCTGAGATGACTAAATGCAATGCAGAAATAATGTGCAGGAAAGTAAATAGAACACACAAGAATTTTAGCCAGGTTCGACCCCTAAGCCCCTATGGTCTACGTCCTGGTCCCTTACCAACTTGGTAAGAGAATATTATTGATCAATGAAGGTTACAACTACAAGATACAACAATATATCTCCCTTTATCCCATGCTGATAATGGCTTGCTGAAACCCTGTTTAAGAACCTGCTCTCTAAGTACTATACTACCCCGTAGTACAAACTCCTCTAGCAAGTACCACTAAACCCTTGTTTCCCTAGCCAACTTATCCAGCAACTAATCAATACAATTTGAACAATACAAATCAGTAAAGTTTACAACTCAAACTATAAACTCTCTTCAAGATAAAACACGTGTATATTTAGAGCTCGAGAGTATTTTAAATCAATAAAGATCAGGAGTTGTATGTGTTCTTGCTTGCAAAAGTCGTCTTTTAAAACTGCAAGAAAACCTCTTATATAACCACACATTAACGTTTGAAAACAGCCTCAACAAATTACAACGGCTAGAATCCAATTCTACCGTGTAAGATCGTTGGGATGGTTTCCAACGTTCATGTGTACGTTAGATAGAAGAGAAAGAAAGATGTCCAACGTACAGAAAATATCTCTTCTATTTAGTAGAATAAAACGTTTTAATAAGAAGATAAAGAAAGAGTTTGAAAGAGAAACAAACTCCTATTCTTTAGGAAATCAATTTGAATGATTAAAAACGATTTATAATTGAGCTCTATATATATAATGCACGTATATATATTAGAGAAGTCCTTACAACTGATATATATGAAGATCCTATAAAATCTCCATGAAATTCGACTTCCTTGTTGAATCTGGACTGTGCATCTTGGCTTGCTGTTATTCTGACATAGTTGATCATAGCTTGCTGAAATAGATTACTGTCTTATGATAGCTTTGCTGTCATGATACTTAAACATCAATGACATTAAGCTATTATATCCTGCAAACATTCTCAAATAACAACATGATGGCTTGTTGTGTTGTGATCATCAAAACAAAGGAGTTACAAAATTAAAACTTCAATTTCAAATAAATTGGACTAGATTTAACTCATAATATTAACATTGAGATTAGTCTACTATATATACTATCTTACCAATAATAAATATTTTTAATAATTTTTTTTAAAAATATAATTTTTTACACCAAAACTCAAATCTAAGAACTACATTACAATCATTAATATGTATGAAATCACATTATTTTTTAATATCTTCAAAAGTATAATATAAATCTTAAGTGACTTGATAATTTTGATCATAATGTGTCTCGGGTAGTACTTATGACCTTCTATCATATTTGTTCTAAACCTTTTATATCACAAGTATTTTTAATATAAATAAAAATTATTTTTTGGTATAATTAAAATATTTTTATTATTTCAAACAAATATTAATAAATTTGGAGTTGAATAATTAATTACTAATAATACAATCATCACTTTGAAATATGATTGACCTATTATTTTTTTATATCGTATAATTTAAATTTCTAGTTCA
>NW_027419909.1:0-30378 GCF_009905375.1 Apium graveolens
GGCAAGAAAAGCAACGTAAAAACATAACCGAAGGGTAACAAGTTCTGATATAAATAAAGTTCAAAAAGAAGATATACAAAAAGCTAGGCCTTGGAAGGCTGAGATTCCTCAGAACCACTATCCGAAGTCTCTTCGGAAGTTTCAGTCGTTTCTTCGGACGTCTCGGTCGTCCCCTCCGAAGTCCCTGTAGAAGTTCCCTCAGCAGGAGATGATGGCTGTTGAGGCGCTGCTTTGGGAGATTCTTCCACCCTGGCCTTCTTAGCGACAGGCTCGAATTCCTCCTCGGAGGAATCTTCTCCTCTCCATCCTTGATCATGCCAGCAAGCTTTTCAGTAACACCTCCAAGCTCTGGAACCCGCACTGGGCAAGGAAAGGGCGACTGCTCAAGGACCTCGGGAAACTCATCCTGGATGGCCTCCACAGCAGCGTCCCAGCCTTCCTTATAGCTAACAGGATGAAGAAGGGCGTCATGCTCCACCATCAAGTCTTTGAATTCTTGAGTGTCCATCCAGCCATCAAAGGCTTTTTCCTTCTGCGCCTTCAAGATGACATTTTCAGCCCGGGCCGTCTCCAGGTCAGAAGTGGAAGAGGCCAATTGAGCTTCAAGGGCCTCAATTTTTTGATTGGCCTCCTCCAACTTCTTGTTGGCATCTTCCAGGCCAACCTTCCAAGCCTTGGCTTGGTGAATTGCCCCTTGAAAATGGGCGTTAGCCTGCAAGAGAAAACAGCAAAGGTTTAGAAAAGAAAGAAAAGAGAATTGTAAAAAGCATAAGTAAAGTACGTACCGTCGCCAGAGCTTGGGCTCCAAACAGCTCATTCCCCTCCAAGTCCTGTTGAAGGACAAAATCTTGATAATCCACCGGGGAAATGGAATGCTTAGACCATTCCTTGGACAGGGCCGTGCTGCCCACAATTGAGTCCTTGCCCCGGATCCCCCAAGCAGGTTGAAAATAGGCACCTGGCCTCTGCTTGGTGCGCAGAACTTGGCTGGGGCCTTCCTCATCTGGCTCCGTTGCCTGAAGAAGGAACTCCGGGAAGCGGTCACCCAGTCGAGGGTCCTTAAAGATCTTCCCGGCCCTCTTCATCCTGGTTGTCTCCAGGTCCTTCGGCTTGGTAGCCTCCTCAATCTTCTCAGCCACTGCAACAAACAAAGTCAGTTGAAAATCAATGAAATAAAAGTGCAGGAAATAAAGGAGATAAGAAAGGGAACTTACTTTTCTTATTAACGGGCGAAAGGCCGCGTTCTACCAGGACGGTCTCCCGGATAAGGTCCCAACAATGGGAAGTGCCGTTGTCTTGCGTAAGGAGGTTGAAACCTCTAGCCTCCTCCTCAGACAAAGTTATGTCATTCGGGCTCCCGTCTACGGCCAGCCCAAAGGATGATCGAAACAGGGAGCCCCAATCTCCACCTTCCCAAATAACAAACAAAAAATCTTTCTTCCACCCCAAGTTGTCAGGGATGGACTTCCCATTCACGATATGGGGGATAGTGGGGCGCTGGTTGATAGAAACCCAACCCGGACTTTTATCAGGGCTGTTTTTGAACTGAAAAATCTTCCTGAAGACAGCAACAGAGTGGGGACGTTGTGCTTGGCGCATTGCGACAGATAGCACAGAATCAACCTCCAGGAATTAGGGGGAAGTTGGCAAGGGCTGATGCCCACATCAGCCAGTAGCAAAGGAATGAATGGATGAAAAGGGAGTCTAATACCTGCCCTCAGAGTATCCCTATAGACGCATAGCGCGTCCTTCTTCCACTGACAGGCCCTGTCGGCCGGACCCGCAAGAACCAGCTTAAAAGGCTCCTTGATTTTGAAGCAGCTGCTCAACTTTTCCAGCTCCTTGGGATCCCGTAAAGCACTGATATGATCGTGCGCGTCCAGATGCGCATCAGACGGATACTCGTCCCCTCGAGTGTTGATCATGTCGATTAAGGAAGTATACCTCGATCGAATAGGAAAATCATTGGACTTTCTAGCCACGTTCATCTTGGCCAAACGAGTCATTCTTTTGTCAGCCATCTGAAAAAAGTATGAGGCACGTAAATAGGCTATCTTAAAATGGCACACAATGGAAAAATAGAAACGAAAAGCAAAGGGAGGAATCTTACCTAAAGAAGCACTCCTGAAAAAGGCTTTGAGCTCCGACTTGCTGTTATTGCTCTGAGAATCTTAGCAGGAGGATAAAGAAGAAAACTAAGAAATGAGAAAGTGAGGAGTAATAGCCTTTCCTCATTCCTTTATATAGGAGGAAAAAGAAGTTGAAGGGACGAAAAGCCCATTAAGAACAAAGGCCCATAAGAAGAGGCCCAGAAAAAAGAACATTCCAGAATATACCTAGGAATTCTAGGGCATTCTAAACAGGGTGTGTTAAGCCCAGCAATATTTGATAAAGCCCAATGAGAAGGCCCAGTAATATTTGACAAAGCCCAATAAAGAGGCCCAACAATATTTGATAAAGCCCAATAAAGAGGCCCAAATTTGAAAGCCCAATAAAGAGGCCCAATAGATTTGAAAAGGCCCAATAAAAGAGGCCCAATGAGATTTGAAAAGCCCAATAATAGAAGCTCAGTAAAATTTTATAGGGCCCAACAAAAAGGCCAGGCCCAAATCCAATTAGGATTTGGAAAATACAATACCCTAAATTAAAGCTAAATAAAGAAGGCTAGTGAAAGACCAGGAACCAGGTCGAAATCCAGGTCGTGAATCCTGCCCGAAATCTTTCGAGCAGACACCCGAAAATAACGGGTAAAAAAGACCAGAATCCAGGTCGAATCCAGGTCGTGAATCCTGCCCGAAATCTTTCGAGCAGACACCCGAAAATAACGGGTAAAAAAGACCAGAATCCAGGTCGAATTCCAGGTCGTGAATCCTGCCCGAAATCTTTCGAGCAGACACCCGAAAATAGCTGGAATAACGGGACTGAATTGAGGTCGAAGCTTCGACCAGGAATGAGGTCGAATAAACCAAGCATCTTTCAAAAAATGGGGATTAAAAACCCAGGTCGAAGTTCGACTAGGATCCTGGTCGAATTCCAGGTCGTGGATCCTAGTCGAAATCCTTCGACCAGGAAACAAGAAAATCAAGGAATTTTCGAACAGGATTCAGGTCGAAATATCGACTAGAATCCTAGTCGAAATCCTAGTCGATAGGCTCATGACAAGAAGCTAAAAAAAAAAGGGTGGAATTTTCGACCTAGATCCAGGTCGAATTTTCGACTAGGATCCTGGTCGAATTCCAGGTCCTAGATCCAGGTCGAAATTCGACTAGGATCCTGGTCGAATTCCAGGTCGTGGATCCTAGTCGAATTCCTTCGACCAGGATGACAAGGCTGGCCCCTATTTTCGACTAGGATCCAGGTCGAAATTTCGACTAGGATCCTGGTCGAAAAAAGGGCTGGAAATTTGAAGAATCCAGAAATTAGGAAAATCCAGAAAATAGGGAAAATCCGAAAATAGAAAAATCCAGAAAAAGAAAAAATAAGGAAAAATCCCAGAAAATTAGGGAAAATCCGAAAATAGGGAAAATCCCAGGAAAATCCCAGAAATTAGGGAAAATCCCAGAAAATTAGGGAAAATAGGGAAAATCCCAGAAAATTAGGGAAAAATCCCAAAAATTAGGGAAAAATCCCAGAAAATTAGGGAAAAATCCAAATAAGGGAAAAATCCCGGAAATAAGGGAAAAATTCCTGGAAATTAAGATAATTCCTGAATAAAAGGAAAAATTCATTGTAAATGTGTAGGTCGCTCCACACTTTACGGAAAAACGAAACCCTGTAAGGGAACAAATAGACTTAACTTCTGCGAAACCTAATCAATGTTTCCCAAAAGTTGGGGGGCAAATGATAGGGATAAATAAATTATGATTGTATAATTAAATACTGCATTAATTGTACAAACTGTGGGCTGCTAGGCCCAATAAAAAGATATATGATACTCAGACCAGAAAGGTTAAGCCTGATGGACCAGATCAGGCCTGATGGAATAAAAAAGGCCCAAAAGCCCTGATTATTAATTAATTTCGTAATTAATTAATAAGGGACAAATCAGATGTTGAAAAGAGTCCCAATAAGGATATAAATCCTTGGAGATTAGCCTCAAGGGGACCTAAAAGGATAAGGAATCAGTTTCCTACTACCTAGGACTCCAAAGTCCATTCTAATTATGAGACTTGCCCACCAAGTCTCCTATACCAAGTCCAATTCAAGGACTCCCAACATCTATATAAGGGGTCTCACCCCCACCAATCAGAACTACGTTTTTTGGCGTGATTCTCTAATTACAGAGATACGTAGGCATCTCGTAAAGGCAGATTGAGTCACGAAACACGAGAGCAGCCATTAAAGGCCTTGAGCTCCCGAATCTTAGTATTAAATACAGCAAGTATAACCTTAGTTTTTTATCCACAACAGGTATTAACCTGATATCATTGCTTTCATTGAAACTCTTCTGCAATTTTATCTGCTTCACGTCATGAATGTACGTCAGGATCAGGAGTGTTCTTCATGAATCAAGAACGGTGATCATGTTACCTCCTTAGAAGAATTCGATATGATATGAATGGACTCAGTATGGTTAGCTATTAAAACTTCATGGAAAATGACATGACTATAGTAGGTCAACGGTGGGCCATAGTAAGCGGGAATGATTCTGAGAGTAATGAGCTGATTACTTACAACCGTGAGAGTTGTATTGGGAATGGATGTTGAGAGTAAGTACCACTAATCAGGTCGTGGTGGTGTATAAGTTATCATTGATAGACTAATTAACAGTCGATTATCTACCTATGATATATTTATCCCTTCTTATCGATAAAGAGTAGTATTACCCATACGAAGAAGGGTGCGGTATAGAAATGGATTCTAGTAATGATGAGGTCTAGAATGAGATCCCAGATTCGATTTTCGATATCGAGGGAGTTTCAAAGGTGATTGTGTATAAGCTCGAGGAAGAGCATGGGTCCATAAGAATGATGGACGGAATGGCAAAATATTTAGGCATGTGAAATGCGATGCTATAATACTTGATGTTGATGTAAATACATATATGTTTTGTTCTCCTATGACAAACCTCTATAGTTCAGAGGTAGGTTCCAAGCCAGATATTTTGTGGCAGTATATTTTTTTCATATATACAATTCTCTTCAATTCGTTCTTTTCTCTTCTTTTCATTTCATGTAAGCTGAGAAGAACAACCCTTCCAGAAAAGGGAGGTATTGCCGAATGACTATCTATCTGTGTGATAGAAGCCTAGTAGGATACCATCTATTGTTTAATTGCTTGTCAAGTACTAAAGGCTGGCCACCTTCTGTACTAACTATGCGATATAACAAGTGTTCATGATCATAGTGATCTCTCAATAAATTATTTTACTTCTATATGAAGAATTAAGCTTTCAAAATAGAAACAGCTGAAAAAGGAGTAATAAAGTTGTGGTAGTATTCGGAATGGAAACACATTCGTGATACTAAGGTTGGCATGGTTATTAAAAGGTTATAAGAATGCTAACGAGAAAAAGTATAACCAGTATAATATTAGGAACGGAAGGTAGTAGCGATTACGAACTGAAAAAGAATGGGTATTGAGAAGCAAAAGCTCTAATGTTAAAAGCTATAATGAGAGTCTGTGCAATAGACTTGAAAGAATTTGGAATGATCACTTAACACGGATTGAGTTTTCTTACGATAATAGATCATATGTCAGTATTGAGATATCGCCTTATGAGATCCTTGAGGGAAGACAATGTCGATCTCCCTTATGTTAGGATGAAGTTGTAGAGCGCAAGATGCTCGGACCCGCAGTAGTCCAAAGGATCAAGGATATAATAGATTTTAATCAGAGGACGGCTGGTAGTAGCCCAAGATGGGAACACGAAGTATGTTGATTTGACACGAAAGGACAAGGAATAGGAAGTGGGGGACCTAGTGTTGTTATAGGTATTCCCTTGGAAAGGAAGGATGAGGTTCGGAAAGAAAGGGAAGCTAAGTCCACGAATTGTTGGACCCTTGGATATATTAAGACATATTGGGAAGATAGCATATGAGCTAGCCCTACCCCCGAATATGTAGCAAGTTCATAATGTGTTCCACGTATCAATGTTAAGAAAATGTAATTCGGATGCCAGATAAATAGGGGCATATGAGCGCATAGACATGCAACCAGACGTAACCTATATGGAGCAACCAGGAAGGGTTATAGATCGAAAAGGGACAAGTGCTTAGGAGAAGGTGTATCAAACTAGTCAGAGTTTGGTGGTAGAACCATAATGTGGAAAATTGACTAGAGAGTTAGAAGGCACAATGCTAGAAAAGCATCCCCAACTGTTTTCTATCTGATTCCGGGACGGAATCCTTTTAAGGAGGGGAGACTGTAATAACCCCAATTTTTGGAGATTTTTGAAACCCGGATGAATAGTAACTTTTGCTGACAATGCTGATTAAGAAAAATTATCAGACCACGATATATAGGAGTACTGTTATGGAAATTCTAAGATCGTATTAGTATTCCATAAAGAAAATAAGTGTATGTAAAAGCTGTCGGATTTTGAAAACGAGCACTTTTATTTTTCCCCGAGATTTCCACCAGACATTAAGGGATTTAAGGAATTAATATTAAGATGAAGGATTTTAAATCCAAGGATTATAAAGGAGAATTAATTTAGGTATTAAAAATACCAAGAAGATTTTATCAATAAAACCATTAAGGTATTTAACCAAACGATCAACAAGATTGAGTGATAACCGGACAAAGAAATGAATAACGACTCTTGTAAATATCTTTGCAAGTGGCAAGGCAAGTGGATGGTTGATCAAACAAGAAACCAAGTGATAGTTAGGAAGGAATGGCTAGTTAATTATATAGTTAACTAGGGATGATCTCATCTCACCACAAATCACCAACACATGGCAAATGGTGAGATCATCTTCCACTAACTCCTTTGTTTATTATTAACCTAGCAAAATATCAAGAGAACCCATCATTATCCACCACATTATTCCACCAACACAAGAAAGCAAAAACATTTCCTCCCCCATTTCCATTGCTCTCGGCCAAAACAGAACCAGCACACTAAAACTGCTGTATCTCCTTCATTTCTCACTCAAATATTGTGTTCTATAGCTCATTGGAAAGGTATTGAGATGGCCTACAACTCTTGTTCACAAGTCTCGTCCAAATAATCATGGTAAGACCCTCATTTTTACAGTTCTTTAAATCGGACTTTTAGAAACTTCAAAGCCTAACTTTGTGTTCTTGATTTCTTTGGAAAGATCAAGCTTGTAGGAGGCTCCCTAAGGCTTCCTAGCAACTTAATACCTCCCAAGGAAGGTATAAAATTCAAACCCTAGCCTTTAATTTATTTGTTAGTAAGTTTAATGGTTGGTTTTGTGAAATGAGAAGCATGGATTGTGATTATTAGTAGTTTGGTTTGATTTGGAAGTGTTTTGGTAATTGAAGCTTGATTATAGTTCATAGGTCTTGATTGTGGTTGTTTGAGTTGAAAACCTTGGAGATTATGGACTGATGTGGTATGGTTTAGGTGAAGTTTTGTTGTATTGATGGTTATGAGTTGGTTGGTGGTTAATTGGAGTAGTTTAAATCATTGGTAATCGCGTAAACATAGCCGTCGTAATGTCCGATTTACTTTAGACTGCTTTTGTTCATAACATTTTGACCCGAGAACTCCCTGCTAGATTATGACCATTGCCATGTTTAGATAGTTCATGTTACGACCTTCGTTTTGATATGTAGTTCGTTTGATTCCGATGTACGGTTTAGGAGAAACGACCGTTTTAAGTAACAGCGTTTCGCGAACGAAACTTTTCCCCTCGCCTTACTTTGAAACATAGGTTAAAGACCAAGAAGGGTTAATTAGTGTATGAAACAATTATGGTAAGAGTGTTAGGTAGTTGGTAAGAAACTCGCGAAGGAATCGCCTTAAAACTTGTAATGGTTAAATTATAAAAAATGGTGGAGCCGAGGGTACTCGAGTGACTTAAGAGAATCAGTAAGCGCAAAGCGAGCGTTAGAGTCTAAGGTAGTTAGAGTATAGATTTACAAGTGACTTTGGTTTAATTCCAACTTACTTGTTGTTTATAGGTTACCAGACTCGTCCCGAGCCTTTTATCACCCCCAGTCGCTCAGGCAAGTTTTCTACCCGTTATACTGTTGTTGTGATGTATATGTGTATATGCATGATCTTGTGATAAATGCATATTTGTTATTAGCAAATTCTTGCGATATATTGTAGCATGTGATATGGTATATAGCATGCCTGTTTCGTATTCTTGATTTATATATCTGTTGGTTCAAATGCTTATTCGTTGCATAATACCTATGCTAGAGATAAGCGGTATTTGCGTATACCCTTAGTACAGGGGATCAAAAGGTGAACTTTTTCTAAAACCGGGAGGCGAGGCTCCCGAGTATAATATATATTTATATATATATATATATATATTGATATAGTTTTTAAAACTATTAATCGAATAAGGTTTATTCGATAACTTTATTTTATTTAATGAATATTATTACGAATATTCATTCGAGGGCTTATGACTCCTTTATTTTATTTAATGAATATTATTACGAATATTCATTCGAGGGCTTATGACTTCTTTATTTTACTAAATGAATATTATTTTGAATATTCATTCGAGGACTTATGACTCCTTTTATTTTATTATTTGAATATTATTTGAATATTCATTCGAGGGCTTATGACTCCTTTATATTATTTATTGAATATTATTTGAATATTCATTCGAGGGCTTACGACTCAGTTTATATTATTTAATGAATATTATTTGAATATTCATTTGAGGATCTATGACTCCGATTATTTGCTGAGATATATTCTTTATTTTATTAAAGAATAAGGTGTCGATAATCAACTTATCTTTGATTTTTCAAATAAAGATAGTACTTTCGTATAAGTATATCTTTTGTTATTTAATACTCATTTCAAGTATAAGTTTTAAACTTCTACTTCAATTATTTTTATAAAGATTATTCTTTATGGGAATATTATTTAAATAATAATATTCAGATAATTTCTAATATATTGGGACTGATTTATTTCATTAAATCAGCATTACTCCAAACACTCTTTAAAGTGTTTTCGAGTCTTCAAAATGATTTTTAAAAGTTAGAGCGGATCCCAAAACTCATTTTTATATTTAAGATCTTCCTTTTAAAGGGGATTTAAATACTCGTTCAAAACTTGAGGGATCCGGCTCAGTGGTGTATTTACATTCGCAACGAGGTTGCTGTTTTGAGAAAACATCTTGATTACTTGCCCATCGTTCGGGAAGTAAGTTCATCTATTTGAGTCGGCATAAGCACATGGGCTCAGTGGGCGTCCATGAAAGTGTAAGTGGCTCAGTGGGAGTCCATCAAATGCGTAAGTGGCTGAGTGGCAGTCCAGCATAAGGTCCTATTGCGGCCAGGGTGATGACCAGTGGGGAATTCGTCCATCTACTAGTAGAAAAGGTTACTTATTGGTATCTTTGCCTGATCAGCAAGATATCAGGTTTATGCCAAGGTTTTCTCCTTTCCAAATTCATTGGATATTGCAACTCTGTTTATAATTTTCATAACAGAGATTTTCAAGGAGTGTATGAAATGTATATATATAGGTGTATATATATCGGGATTTAATGAAGTATCTCGTAACTTCATTATTTATAATGATATTCAAAGATTGAATCTATTCAAATCTTGTCTTGTAGTCTCATCTATGTGATGAACTTTTGAACTAATTATAACTTGAACGGTGGTAGTTCAAGTAGTATTTGGAAAAGATATAAGTATATTGGAGTATCTTGTAACTTCATCTTTTAAACTTATATCTAGTAAATGATTATCTTATGCATGACAAAGATTTTCAGAAAAACGTTGAGACAAGGTTAGATATATGAGATCACCTTGCAACGATATTTTTATACAGTTATACACTGGAACTCTGTGTATATTATGCATGGAAGAGGACTTCCAAGATTTTGAAAAGTATATATGTATATATACTGAATATTTTGCGACTTCATCGCATTAAGATATCAAACTTGGTTCATTTCTTTTGACCAAGACTTTCATGAGTACTATGAGAAGGCTCATATATTGTAAATTATTATACATATTATTTTGGTGGGCTTGCTGCTCACCCTTGCTTTCTTCTTTCATCACACAACATCAGATAGACAAGATGAACATGACCAAGCTCCCAATTCGCGAGCGGATAGGAAACGTTCTGCAGCTTCCTATAGGCATTGAAGTCGCTGTAGCTAAGGTGGGAACTACCAATAGACTAGGCTTCAACTTTTGATGTACCAGATTTATGTATACTTATGAATTGTAATAATGGCAAAGAAAATGTAAATTTATTCAGAAAACCTTTTAAGGTGTATTGGCAGATAATTGTGGAATAAAGTGACCTGTGATTATTTTTGGATGTTCATCTCTGAGACTATAACGTGTGGTGTGTGTGTTTATTGTGGGGTCACAGTACAGAGTAGTTGATTAATTATTAAGATTGGGTGTTATTAAGGGAAATGGAACTCGTGACAACCCGGATCCCCGACCCCGGATTTGGGGGTGTTACAGAAGTGGTATCAGAGCTAAGCGTTATAAACCTCAGAGATGATGTGACATTAAGATAATAACTAAGATAATAAGAACTCTTGCCAAGTTCATAGTCGGGTTACCTAACGTAGTACTGACAGTTAAAACCCTTATGGGAACCCTTATAAATATCGTGATAGAAGAGTAGTTCGTTATCGTATATGGTAGCGGGACTCCGAACCCTGAGGTTGAGGAGCAACAACGCGATGATGTTTTATTACTAATTGGAGATCGGATTGTGGATCCGATAGAGCGTCCTAACGCAGGACCGGATGATGTTCATATTGAGGATTGTAGCGGTTGAGGATGTTGTCCTAGAAGGGATTGTTGCTGAGGAGGATCCCGTGGAGGATCCTGACAAGAATGAATAAAGGACCACTGAGGAATTGATGACCATGGTTAGGGAAACTACCGGAGGTAGGATTGGCCGGTCACTACCAGAGGTTCGTTCAAGTTTGTACAGATAGTAGCCCCTTTAACGCGGCTTACTCGTAAGACTGAGAAGTTCGAATGGACAGAGAAATGCGGAGAACAACTTTAAGAACCGAAGCAAAGGTTGGTGACGTTCCCTATGTTGGCGTTGCCGGATGGAAAATGAGATTTTGTGATGTGTAGTGACGCTTCGCATAAGGAATTAGGGTGCTTCATATACAGCACAGCAAGGTAATGCGTACGCGTCAAGACAATTAAGGGAATATAAAATTCGATATCCCCACCCATGAGCTTGGGCTCGTGGGTAATAGTTTTTCCCTAAAGATTGGAGGCACTACTTGTATGGAGAGAAGTGCAAGATTTACACAAACCATAGGAGCTCTAGTACATTTTTACATAGAAAGAGCTCAACATACGCCAAAGGAGGCGTTAGAGCTAATCAAGAATTATGATTGGGAGATTCTTTATCATTCGGGGAAAGCCAATGTGGTGGCTGATGCCCTTAGTAAAAAGGAGAGACCCAAGATGATAATGTCTTTGGGATAGTTTATAAGAGATTTTGAGAAAATGGAAATAGAAGTGAAGGTAACCGGAGCCGGTACCGAAAAGCTGTTTGAGATTGCAATAAAGACCGAATTTTTGGAAAAGAACATATTGCGTCAGAAAAAGTGATGAATGAAGGCAGAGAGTCAATGACTGGAGAAGAGATCCACATCGAGAAAGATGATAAGGGGATAGTGAGGTGTTCCTACAGAAATTGGGTTCCAAAGTTCAAGAGCTTAAGGATGAGAACTTAGATGAGAGCCATAGTTTGAGGAATAAGATTTAGGGCAAACCCTGAATGTGATAGTCAGGAGGTTGCCATCAAGAAAGAAAGAACCCATAACATAATAGAGTGGAAAACAAGGGTTTTTAATGTATAAGATAACCCCGATTATGGAGAAGGTTGAAACATTTCATACTAAGGAAACAGAAAGTCGAGTAAGGAAAGGAGACCCGAGATGGTACTCCTATACGACAATTTATGGACCAGTCTAGACAGAACTTAGACTATTATCCCCAACCACCACCCTGAGGAAACAATGCGGTGAGAAATTCTTTCAGGACCTTTAAGTCGCTAAGCTCTCATAGTTCCAAGGAACAAGCTGACCCAGTCGAGGCAAGAGCCTGGCTAAAGGAAATACATGAATCATTTGAGATTCTAAATGATTGACGAATCACAAAAGACTATTTTTGTCACTTACCCTCCTAAGAGAGAGGCCACCCGCTGGTGAAAGGCCAAGGAAGGCACGGAGCAAGAGATTATAATAAACTGATTTAAGTTCAGACAATTATTTCGAGAAAGTACTTCCCAAGGTTATGGAGGTAGTGTAAAAGCTTTGGAGCTAGAACAAAAGCGGATGAGTATGATGAATTATGAATCTAAGTTGTAAAAGTTATCAAGATTCATTCTGAGGACACGAATCCAGAATGACGGGATATTTAAAATCAATGCTTATGTTGTGTTGGTTCATGAAATAATGATAAGAGAAAGGAAAATAAAAAGAAACTGAAGTGGAAAGGAATATAAAGGCAATAGAGTTTGAGGAATGATAAGGAAGTTGGGTATGAGGAAACCCTAAAGACTCGTAGCAATAGAAATAAAAAAAGTATGTAATCTTCAGGATGAGGGTGATTCACCATGAGTTAAATTGATGGTTGAAGGCATAAGAGATAAATATATTTTATCCCCTGTAAGTTGGGAGGATTTGAGGAAACCTTGAGATAGTTCGAAGGATAAATATTGAGACGCGGATAGACTGAGGAGACAAGGAAGTAAGAAATTAGGAAAATTGGATGAAGGAAGTGACCTTCAAGAATGTGAAGTGTAAGACCGGTGGCTTGATACCCAGGAAGGGAGACGCCAGGTATGAAAGATATCCCAATATTGAGATGACTGTTGAGATAAATAACAAAAGTAAATAAGGATTTATTAAAAGAAGTTCACGTTGAACACGACCAATATCTTCCAGATCATCCATATGATCATTACCAAATCAGGAAAGAAAAGCGGATAACCATTTTTATCTTTTGGAGGCCATGTGGATTGACCTTAACTTGAATAAGGATGCTATTGTGAAATTCGGTATAGACTATCGAGGTGGAAATGATTGAATAAGATACCCTTATCAGGGATATATGACTTTATTTATCCATGGAAGGATGCTTGTACCTTTTTCAAGGTGGAATTAAGGATAGAATATCGGTAACTTAAAACGAATCCTAGGGGAATGCATAAAGGTTGGCATTTCACCCTTAATAGGGATAGTATGAGTTTTGACAGTATGAATTGGAAAGGATTAAGGTAATAATAACCTTTAAGGATCAGTGGAGAAATTTTTCAGAAGTATATAGACAATGGTTCTAGTATTAGTAAATGGTATTTTGATATGCCCTGTATATAGGGAATACAGGAGGAAAGATTGAAGGATAACCTTAGAGGTTTTACAAGGAGAAAGGAAATATTCGAAATTCTCAAGAATAAAAATGTTAATAAAGGAAATATGACATAATTATAATGATGCCAAGTGGGGCACGTGTTAAACCACGAGAAAGTATGGATCGAACCAGTAAAGGTCGAAATTGTTCAGGGCAATTAGGACCTAAGATAAAAGATGTTCTAAGTATGATTGAGAGTCAGTCGTGACAGTGATTAACCTCTAAAGATTGAGGCAATAACTTATGGAAAAATGGTGATATTTTTTATTTACTCATCAGATATTAAAGAAAAGCATTTCACATAAGCTGTGATTGAAATAAGGTAGAAAATTTATTTGGAGGTGGTTAAAATGACATTGACTGTAAGGAAATTTTACTATCAGGAAAGGCCAAAGAGGTGGCCGACACTTTAAAGGTAAGAGGATAATTATAGGCGCTTGTGCCAAAGGAATATAGTGATGATGGTTAAAGCTATGAAGGTTGTATTATGGTTTGGAAGATTGACATTCCTTCTGATGACTGTGCAATACCCAACCGTAATAGTAGTTGGTAAAGGTTTAATTCGTGTAATCGCCATGAGCGGGCTATCTATCTCAGGAGATACTATCTTGAGAATGAGCCTGGACCATGTTTCAAAAAAAAGGACTAAACAAACCTTTGAGTTAAGTCTTCTATTGAAGGCATATGATTAAGAATGGTATTAACCTGCTATCATTGCTTTCATTGAAACTCTTCTGCAATTTTATCTGCTTCACGTCATGAATGTACGTCAGGATTAGGAGTGTTCTTCATGAATCAAGAACGGTGATCATGTTACCTCCTTAGAAGAATTCGATATGATATGAATGGACTCCGTATGGTTAGCTATTAAAACTTCATGGAAAACGAATGACTATAGTAGGTCAATGGTGGGCCATAGTAATGCAGGAATGATTCTGAGAGTAATGAGCTGATTACTTACAACCGTGAGAGTTGTATTGGAATGGATGTTGAGAGTAAGTACCACTAATCGGGTCGTGGTGGTGTATAAGTTATCATTGATAGACTAATTAAGTCGATTATCTACCTATGATATATTTATCCCTTCTTATCGATAAAGAGTAGTATTACCCATACGAAGAAGGTTGCGGTATAGAAATGGATTCTAGTAATGATGAGGTCTAGAATGAGATCCCAGATTCGATTTTCGATATCGAGGGAGTTTCAAAGGTGATTGTGTATAAGCTCGAGGAAGAGCATGGGTCCAAAGAATGATGGACGGAATGGCAAAATATTTAGGCATGTGAAATGCGATGCTATAATACTTGATGTTGATATAAATACATATATGTTTTGTTCTCCTATGACAAACCTCTATAGTTCAGAGGTAGGTTCCAAGCCAGATATTTTGTGGCAGTATATTTTTTTCATATATACAATTCTCTTCAATTCGTTCTTTTCTCTTCTTTTCATTTCATGTAAGCTGAGAAGAACAACCCTTCCAGAAAGGGGAGGTATTGCCGAATGACTATCTATCTGTGTGATAGAAGCCTAGTAGGATACCATCTATTGTTTAATTGCTTGTCAAGTACTAAAGGCTGGCCACCTTCTGTACTAACTATGCGATATAACAAGTGTTCATGATCATAGTGATCTCTCAATAAATTATTTTACTTCTATATGAAGAATTAAGCTTTCGAAAATAGAAACAGCTGAAAAAGGAGTAATAAAGTTGTGGTAGTATTCGGAATGGAAACACATTCGTGATACTAAGGTTGGCATGGTTATTAAAAGGTTATAAGAATGCTAACGAGAAAAAGTATAACCAGTATAATATTAGGAACGGAAGGTAGTAGCGATTACGAACTGAAAAAGAATGGGTATTGAGAAGCAAAAGCTCTAATGTTAAAAGCTATAATGAGAGTCTGTGCAATAGACTTGAAAGAATTTGGAATGATCACTTAACACGGATTGAGTTTTCTTACGATAATAGATCATATGTCAGTATTGAGATATCGCCTTATGAGATCCTTGAGGGAAGACAATGTCGATCTCCCTTATGTTAGGATGAAGTTGTAGAGCGCAAGATGCTCGGACCCGCAGTAGTCCAAAGGATCAAGGATATAATAGATTTTAATCAGAGGACGGCTGGTAGTAGCCCAAGATGGGAACACGAAGTATGTTGATTTGACACGAAAGGACAAGGAATAGGAAGTGGGGGACCTAGTGTTGTTATAGGTTATTCCCTTGGAAAGGAAGGATGAGGTTCGGAAAGAAAGGGAAGCTAAGTCCACGAATTGTTGGACCCTTGGATATATTAAGACATATTGGGAAGATAGCATATGAGCTAGCCCTACCCCCGAATATGTAGCAAGTTCATAATGTGTTCCACGTATCAATGTTAAGAAAATGTAATTCGGATGCCAGATAAATAGGGGCATATGAGCGCATAGACATGCAACCAGACGTAACCTATATGGAGCAACCAGGAAGGGTTATAGATCGAAAAGGGACAAGTGCTTAGGAGAAGGTGTATCAAACTAGTCAGAGTTTGGTGGTAGAACCATAATGTGGAAAATTGACTAGAGAGTTAGAAGGCACAATGCTAGAAAAGCATCCCCAACTGTTTTCTATCTGATTCCGGGACGGAATCCTTTTAAGGAGGGGAGACTGTAATAACCCCAATTTTGGAGATTTTTGAAACCCGGATGAATAATAACTTTTGCTGACAATGCTGATTAAGAAAAATTATCAGACCACGATATTAGGAGTACTGTTATGGAAATTCTAAGATCGTATTAGTATTCCATAAAGAAAATAAGTGTATGTAAAAGCTGTCGGATTTTGAAAACGAGCACTTTTATTTTTCCCCGAGATTTCCACCAGACATTAAGGGATTTAAGGAATTAATATTAAGATGAAGGATTTTAAATCCAAGGATTATAAAGGAGAATTAATTTAGGTATTAAAAATACCAAGAAGATTTATCAATAAAACCATTAAGGTATTTAACCAAACGATCAACAAGATTGAGTGATAACCGGACAAAGAAATGAATAACGACTCTTGTAAATATCTTTGCAAGTGGCAAGGCAAGTGGATGGTTTGATCAAACAAGAAACCAAGTGATAGTTAGGAAGGAATGGCTAGTTAATATATAGTTAACTAGGGATGATCTCATCTCACCACAATCACCAACACATGGCAAATGGTGAGATCATCTTCCACTAACTCCTTTGTTATTATTAACCTAGCAAAATATCAAGAGAACCCATCATTATCCACCACATTATTCCACCAACACAAGAAAGCAAAACATTCCTCCCCCATTTCCATTGCTCTCGGCCCAAAACAGAACCAGCACACTAAAACTCTGTATCTCCTTCATTTCTCACTCAAATATTGTGTTCTATAGCTCAATGGAAAGGTATTGAGATGGCCTACAACTCTTGTTCACAAGTCTCGTCCAAATAATCATGATAAGACCCTCATTTTTACAGTTCTTTAAATCAGACTTTTAGAAACTTCAAAGCCTAAACTTGTGTGTTCTTGATTTCTTTGGAAAGATCAAGCTTGTAGGAGGCTCCCTAAGGCTTCCTAGCAACTTAATACCTCCCAATGAAGGTATAAAATTCAAACCCTAGCCTTTAATTTATTTGTTAGTAAGTTTAATGGTTGGTTTTGTGAAATGAGAAGCATGGATTGTGATTATTAGTAGTTTGGTTTGATTTGGAAGTGTTTTGGTAATGAAGCTTGATTATAGTTCATAGGTTCTTGATTGTGGTTGTTTGAGTTGAAAACCTTGGAGATTATGGACTGATGTGGTATGGTTTAGGTGAAGTTTTGTTGTATTGATGGTTATGAGTTGGTTGGTGGTTAATTGGAGTAGTTTAATCATTGGTAATCGCGTAAACATAGCCGTCGTAATGTCCGACTTTACTTTAGACTGCTTTTGTTCATAACATTTTGACCGAGAACTCCCTGCTAGATTATGACCATTGCCATGTTTAGATAGTTCATGTACGACCTTCGTTTTGATATGTAGTTCGTTTGATTCCGATGTACGGTTTAGGAGAAACGACCGTTTTAAGTAACGGCGTTTCGCGAACGAAACTTTTCCCCTCGCCTTACTTTGAAACATAGGTTAAAGACCAAAAGGGTTAATTAGTGTATGAAAAATTATGGTAAGAGTGTTAGGCAGTTGGTAAGACACTCGCGAAGGAATCGCCTTAAAACTTGTAATGGTTAAATTATAAAAAATGGTGGAGCCGAGGGTACTCGAGTGACTTAAGAGAATCAGTAAGCGCAAAGCGAGCGTTAGAGTCTAAGGTAGTTAGAGTATAGATTTACAAGTGACTTTGGTTTAATTCCAACTTACTTGTTGTTTATAGGTTACCAGACTCGTCCCGAGCCTTTTATCACCCCCAGTCGCTCAGGCAAGTTTTCTACCCGTTATACTGTTGTTGTGATGTATATGTGTATATGCATGATCTTGTGATAAATGCATATTTGTTATTAGCAAATTTTGCGATATATTGTAGCATGTGATATGGTATATATGCATGCCTGTTTCGTATTCTTGATTATATATATCTGTTGGTTCAGTTGTTGCATAATACCTATGCTAGAGAATAAGCGGTATTTGCGTATACCCTTAGTATAGGGACCCAAAGGTGAACATTTTCTAAAACCGGGAGTCGAGTCCCGAGTATTAATATATATATATTTTATATATATGGTTATAGTTTTCAAAACTATTAATCGAATAAGGTTTATTATATAACTTTATTTTATTAATGAATATTATTACGAATATTCATTCGAGGGCTTATGACTCCTTTTATTTTATTTAATGAATATTTGAATATTCATTCGAGGGCTTATGACTCCTTTATATTTAATGAATATTATTTGAATATTCATTCGAGGGCTTATGACTCCTTTTATTTTATTTATGAATATTATTTGAATATTCATTCGAGGGCTTATGACTCCTTTATATTATTTATGAATATTATTTGAATATTCATTCGAGGGCTTATGACTCCTTTATATTATTTATTGAATATTATTTGAATATTCATTCGAGGGCTTATGACTCAGTTTATATTATTTAATGAATATTATTTGAATATTCATTTGAGGATCTATGACTCCGATTATTTGCTGAGATATATTCTTTATTTTATTAAAGAATAAGGTGTCGATAATCAAACTTATCTTTGATTATTCAAATAAAGATAGTACTTTCGTATAAGTATATCTTTGGTTATTTAATACTCATTTCAAGTATAAGTTTTAAAACTTCTACTTCAATTATTTTTATAAAGATTATTCTTTATGGCAATATTATTTAAATAATAATATTCAGATATTTCTAATATATTGGGACTGATTTATTTCATTAAATCAGCATTACTCCAAACACTCTTTAAAGTGTTTTCCCGTCTTCAAAATGATTTTTAAAAGTTAGAGCGGATCCCAAAACTCATTTTTATATTTAAGATCTTCCTTTTAAAGGGGATTTAAATACTCGTATTCAAAACTTGAGGGATCCGGCCAGTGTGTATTTTACATCGCAACGAGGGTTGCTGTTTGAGAAAACATCTTGATTTACTTGCCATCGTTCGGGAAGTAAGTTCATCTATTGAGTCGGCATAAGCACATGGGCTCAGTGGGCGTCCATGAAAGTGTAAGTGGCTCAGTGGGAGTCCATTCAAATGCGTAAGTGGCTGAGTGGCAAGTCCAGCCATAAGGTACTATTGCGGCCAGGGTGATGACCAGTGGGGAATTTTTCGTACCATCTACTAGTAGAAAAGGTTACTTATTGGTATCTTTGCCTGATCAGCAAGATATCAGGTTATGCCAAGGTTTTCTCCTTTCCAAAATTCCATTGGATATTGAAACTTTGTTTATAATTTTCAGAACAGAGATTTTCAAGGAGTGGTATGGAAATGTATATATATAGTGTATATATATATCGGGATTTAATGAAGTATCTGTAACTTCATTATTTATAATGATATTCAAAGATGAATCTATCAAATCTTGTCTGTAGTCTCATCTATGTGATGAACTTTTTGAACTAATTATAACTTGAATGGTGGTAGTTCAAGTAGTATTTGGAAAAGATATAAGTATATTGGAGTATCTTGTAACTTCATCTTTTAAACTTATATCTAGTAACATGATTATCTTATGCATGACAAAGATTTTCAGAAAACGTTGAGACAAGGTTCGATATATGAGATCACCTTGCAACGATATTTTTATACAGTTATACACTGGAACTCTGTGTATATTATGCATGGAAGAGGACTTCCAAGATTTTGAAAAGTATATATGTATATATACTGAATATTTTGCGACTTCATCGCATTAAGATATCAAACTTGGTTCATTTCTTTTGACCAAGACTTTCATGAGTACTATGAGAAGGCTCATATATTGTAAATTATTATACATATTATTTTGGTGGGCTTGCTGCTCACCCTTGCTTTCTTCTTTCATCACACAACATCAGATAGACAAGATGAACAGGACCAAGCTCCCAATTCGCGAGCGGATAGGAAACGTTCTGCAGCTTCCTATAGGCATTGAAGTCGCTGTAGCTAAGGTGGGAACTACCAATAGACTAGGCTTCAACTTTTGATGTACTAGATTTATGTATACTTATGAATTGTAATAATGGCAAAAAATGTAAATTTATTCAGAAAACCTTTTAAGGTGTATTGGCAGATAATTGTGGAATAAAGTGACCTGTGATTATTTTTGGATGTTCATCTCTGAGACTATAACGTGTGGTGTGTGTGTTTATTGTGGGGTCACAGTACAGAGTAGTTGATTAATTATTAAGATTGGGTGTTATTAAGGGAAATGGAACTCGTGACAACCCGGATCCCCGACCCCGGATTTGGGGGTGTTACATAGGAACTCAACATAATTGATGACTATTCAACTTCTATCTTAATTGTGGATGCTTGGTAGAATGGTATTAGTACAATGAAAGTTGGCTTTTATCAGTTTCGTGTTATTCGATTAATATCATCACTGTCACATGCTAAAGGTATTAACAATGGCTATAGAAGGAAGTAATAATGAAGTTGTGATCTCATGAGTGTTTTATTATTGATAAATTGAAGTGTTAGTTAAGTGGTTAGTTAAGTAGTTAATTATAATTAATATTTAATCAACAATTTTAAGTGTTATTATCTTAACATTGAGAAGTAATCATACATTGGTGAGTGAGTTTAATTAGACAATAACTTAGTCTGAGTCTCTGAGGGAACGAACTAGAAAGTATTCTATATTACTTGCGAACGCGTATACTTGCGTGAATATTAGTGCATGTTTTCGCCCTAACAGGCATCAATTATGTTGATACCCTATATGTCTACAGAATTTGACAACATAACCGCAAGTTATTTATTATGATTACACAGGGCAAGTAAAACAGTTAGAGTTACCCACTAATCATGCATACAATACATGAACCTATATTAGCATGGCAAGTTCTAAATCTCAAGATTCACTGTCACTTCACAAGAGATTAACAGGCTATCTTATATGTTCGCGACGCACATAAGACGAATAAGAACAACCTATATTAGATATAATACAATCATCACATACCAAGGTATTAAACAATTAACTAATGAAATCCATAGTAAATTCGCTACGACCCCATGATCACGATTAGCCCATGATAGAACGCACCGTCACCATGGGTTCATATGAAAACATGATAATAACACAATGATATAAACTAATAAAATACTTAATAAAAATAGAGTACTTCACAAGAGTATTAAGGTTCAAAGTAAAGAAAACTAGCATCCACTGTTACAATGAATTAAAAGAATCACAAGATAATGTATGCTTCCTCTTCTTCGTTGTTGCGTGCTAAAATGGTCTTCTTAATATTCTCTCCTTGTTACTTGCTCCTTGCTTGTTACTTGTTGTTGAAAACGTCTCCCAAGATTACTTATATAAGAGTCCACAAGAAACAGAATTCTCGGAAGCCCAATAGGAGTTGAATTATAAAAATCCAGAATCTAAAATTCCGACCCCATGCGGCCGCCTCAAATCCCACGCGGGCGCCTGCTCTACAGGTGGTCGTCTGCACTCTCAAGGCGGGCGCCTGCACATCTTCTGGAAAATTCCACTTCTGCTTCTAATTTTGCTGAATTCTTCACACAACTCCCCACAACTGGTTCCAAGTACTTCCCTAGGCTTATGATGAAATCTCCCTAATTACACAAGTTATACCCTGAAATGTAAAAACACTAGAAAAATGCATCAAATACACAACATACTTGATTTCAAGACATTAATTCAAGCCATTACAAGACGTTCTAAGTGGTATAAAATGCCACTTATCACACCCCCAAACTTAAATCGATGTTTGTCCTCAACCATCACAGACTCAAAAACAACATAAAAACATGCATGAATGCAAACTACATGAATGCAGCGATCCCCATCGCGATGACTAAACCAACCAACACATGACATCTCAACAAATGTAATTAGGCGACTGAAGATCAATCAAATCACGCAAACTAACATACAACTAGAAACGTGGTGTGTGCGAATGCTTAACAGATATGCTTCGAAACTAGATCAATTATCATAACTCAATTATCCTCAAGGCAATCACAAGATTATACGAAGAATATATTCTAGACATAAAATGACTTATAACACTTCAAGATCACTGGAGCTTATTACGGAATCATGCTTTTATTCAACACAATAAACAAATGCTTATTGATCGTGCAATGAATGAGGTCCACAAAAGACTTTGCAATGGCATCCATTTAGCGAGTGTTAGGTTAGCGGATCCCAGACTATAAAAGCCTTAGGTCACTAGGCACAAAGTCCCCTAAGAACTTAATAACTCGAATACCAAATAACTCACTCGTGATCAATTATGCATTAAACCATATTTTTTCTTTTTTTTCTTTTTTTTTCTCTTTTTCTTTTTTTCTCAATTTTCTGAACAAGTGCGTTTCGCTTCATCTTGCTCAACCCTAGACTACTCGTATACAATACGAGCCGGCTACTAGCCATTTGACGCCTAGCCACAACTAGCAATGAATTCCATTTTTACTCCAATTTTATCTGTTCATGCCTTTTTATCATTAAGAGCCTGTCATACATTCTAAGTATAAGCAATAGATTAACCTCAAAAACCATCAAACCATGACAACAATCAAGTCCTTAAGCATACTCTAAGACTTAGTGAAATTACAAGTGTTTCTAGCATGCATGCCTACCTAACAAGATTCAACATCACTCTAACGCTATCACTACACTCGCATCAATATCACATATCAATCGGTAAAGCACATGTTAGGTCTCAATGTTTGTAGAAGGGGGTTGAATACAAACAACTGTTTAATCGAATAAAATGCGGAATAAAAAGTGAAACAAAATTTAAGTTAAATAAAATTATTATTAAACTTGAAAGGTGTTACAACAACGGTATCGTTTACAAGGGATTAATCTCAAATCAATTATCACAAGTCTAGAAAATTCAACAAGAACTTTTTCTATTTTTGCAATAAAAAGATCAAATGCTATAAGCGATTTGAGATTAAGTTCTAGGGATTTCGATCCGCTAGATAGTTACACAAGAACAAGAAAAGTATTTCTAGTGGATTGGATTTAACAATTAATACTAGAAATAAATGATCTGTGAAAAATGCAATAATTTCTCTGCAGGTTCTCTTTTTGTTCTGTGTTCTGCTGCTTGAATCAATTGCTCTGTATTTGATATGATCTGCTTCTGCTTCTTTTTATCAGTCAACAGAATATAATGAACTGCAATGACAATCCAAATAGCTCAGCAAGACAATCCATTTGAACTAGAAAGACTTTCGGTAGGACTATAAAATTTCCGGCAGAACTTTCGGCAAGACAATTGTTTGTACTAGCATGACTTTCGGTATGACTATCAATTGTCATACCGATTGTCATATTAGTACAATCAGATTGTCTTGTTGAATTTAAATAGATTTTAATCCAATTTAAATTCTGAAAAACCTTAATATTAATTCTGAATTAATTAATCAATTAATTCAATTAATCAATAGATTAATCTTTGCAGATTTAATTTATTTTCTTAATTAAATTATATGACTTAATTAATTAATAGAGAATTAATACTAATCTTGAGCAGCAACCATTCTTCTGAATATCTTCTGAAAATCACTGTCAATTACGAATCAATTCCACCACTTCAATGTTGACACTCGATGTATTGTCTGGTTCATGAGTGACTAACTTTCGTGACGTTTCTTCATGCCTTGACCTTGATACTCTTGATTTTCTTCAGACTAGATCCTTGTAATTAATTGATACCCTGACGAGATCTCTGTCACTTGATTAAATCCACAATCTTGATTTATCACTAAGTCTTGATCAATTGCTTGAGCTTCTTCCAGTGAATTAAGTCATCAAGTCTGTAGAAGAACAATGTTACTTAATCCTTTGACATATGTTACTCTGTGAGATCTCTCTGACGATAGATCCACTATTTACTTATTACATTCTTGTTTGAGTTGAGTTAAATCCTCGAATAAACAAATAGGCTATGACATATGCCTTTCAATCTCCCCCTATTTGCTTGTTAGACAATAACAACAATACCTAGAGGATAACTCAACTAACAAAAAAGAAAAAATATAAACAGTAATGCAAAGTAAATAGTAGAAAAGTTCTGGATTATATTTAACATTTTCCAGATTCCAAAAGAAATTTACAAGTGAATACAAGATAGATGTTCCTCTAGCCTGAACATATAACTACATTAGTCTATCTTGATTCATAAAGCTCTAATCATATTACATTGAGTTTTGAGCTAATTGAATTCAGTTGTCTTCTCTTCTGACTTCACCTTCTTCTTCCAAATCTTGAAGCAACTCCTTGTCAAAGACACGATCATTTTCTGAAGTGAAGCTGTTTGGTCTAACTGGTTGAACTCCAACTGACTTTAGCTTATTCTTTAACTGATTGTACCTTTTGATATTCTTTTCACAATAAGCTTAAATCAGATCAGTTGCTTGAGTTTTCAACATGGATGAATATCCAACAGTTCATAAGTGATGTTCCATCCAGACCAGATGCTTAGCTGAGTAGTC
Source organism: Apium graveolens (assembly GCF_009905375.1). Taxonomy (NCBI): domain Eukaryota; kingdom Viridiplantae; phylum Streptophyta; class Magnoliopsida; order Apiales; family Apiaceae; genus Apium; species Apium graveolens. The sequence goes on from NW_027419909.1 coordinate 24,648, forward strand.
TTTAAGAGATTGTGAATCGAGCTGGCAGATTTGAAGACAGTCAGACTTAAAGAATCTTACCTGATGAGGATTGTTGACCACTTGAGGACTAGCCCTGCTGGCAAACTCTTTGAGCCTTTCTCGAAGAACTTCATTCAATTCTGAGCTTCTTTTGACTTTGTTGAGAAGAACCCAAATCTCTGACAAAGAACGATTCTCAAACAGATGAAGTGACACCTTGAAAGATCTTTCGCTCTGACAATATACAAATATGCTCATCTCATTTAGGGATCTGTCAAAGGCAGCTGTGATCCTTGAGACTTTAGTCTTTATAGCATTCATGTACATGTCATTGTTTGGATTAGAGATCTCCAGCTTGTCCAGAAGATGTAGAAACTGTCTATCATTGTTTGCTCAGCTGAGGCATATCAAGTACTCTCCTAGCTTCATCCCATTTTTCACCAATCTTCAGTCTGACATCTCTTCTCCTTTCTTGAGCTTTAATGTCATGAAGACGTTACTTTTGAAGAGTTTCTGTTCTTTGTATGTCTTTCCTCATGTCAATGATCTGGGAGACCTTTTTGAGTTCAGCTTCTTTTCTTTTCATCTCTGACTGCTGCTGCTGAAACTCTTTCTCAAACAGAGCATCCACTGGAGCTTCCTCTTCCCATTCTCCAAAATCACTTTCCTCCTCAGATTCAAAGAAACCATCTTTATCTCCCAAGACTGGTTCAGTGGGAATGTCACAAATATCAAAGTCATCATGTTCTCCACTATAGTAGATATCATTAGGCTTCCCTGTGCCTCCAGCAAACGACTCTTTTTCTTTTCCGTTATCACTCTTCTCTTTCTGCTTCTCTCCCCCTTAGTTGAGGAATCCTCTACATACTTTCCCTTAGATCCTCCATGACCTCCATCACTCCCAAGCCTGAGCCTCCACCAGACGGCCCTTCAAAGAAAGTCCTTTGTTCTTCATTAGGGCAGTGAGAATTTTTGATCATGTAGTACAGGTGCTTCATCCCTTCATTCAGATGTTCCATACCCGTCTCTATCTTCAGAAATCTGGAGGAATCCAGTGAATGATTCATTTCAACCAATTGAACCCTAACGTTTGCTTATGGTCATTTCTACGCTTAACAATCACGTAAGTCGTTCGAGTACCCTCGGCTCCACCATTTTTAATAAATTAACCGTTACGAATTTTAAGGCGACGCTTTCGTGAATACCCTACCAACTGCCTAGTCCACTTTACATAATTGTTTCATACTCCAATTAGTCATTTAAGGGCCTTAACCAAGGTTTCAAAGTAAGGCGAGGGGTAATGGTTCGTTCGCGAAATGCCGTTACTTAAAACTGTCATTTCTCCTAAACCGTACATCAGATTCAAGCGAACCTATATCAAAACGAAGCTCGTAACATGAACTATCTAAAATTGGCAAAGGTTAGAATCTTTCAGTGAGTTCACGGGTCCTAAAGTTAAGAACAGAACAGTTAAGGAAAATCGGGCATTATGATATTTATGTTTACGCGATTTCCAATTTAATTAACACTCTAAATTATCATCAATTCACTCACAACCACCAATACAACAATATTCAACCATCATACTACAAACTTAGTCCCCAACTCCAAGTTTTACCAATTTATATAACCAATCAAAGACCCAATATTCAAAACCAATACAAATCCACCAAAACTACTTATAATCAAAGATCAAGCTTTAATACTAATAAGCTTCAATAAAACTTAATGGAATCATAAAATCAAAGCTAGGGTTTGAAGTTGATACCTTCCTTGGTAGGTATTAAGTTGCTAGGAAGCCTTAGGGAGCCTTAATATAACCTCCTACAAGCTTGATCTTTCCAAAGAAATCAAGAACACAAAGTTAGGTTTTGAAGTTTCTAAAAGTCCGATTTAAAGAACTGTAAAAATGAGGGTGTTACCATGCTTATTTGGACGAGACTTGTGAACAAGAGTTGTAGGCCATCTCAATAACTTTCCAACGAGCTATATACACAACATTTGAGTGAGTATTGAAGGAGATATGGTAGTTTTAAGTTGCTGCTCTGGTTTTGGCCGAGAGCAAGGGAAGAAAAGTGAAGTAAAAATGTTTCTAGTTTGATTAAATGATATGTGTGGTGTTTAGCATGGTTACTTCCTTTTATTGTTAATTAGATTGTTACCATGGTAAAATTGTGTGGCTCACAATCAACCAACCAATTCCTCCATTTGTCATGCTTATGTCACCATGCCTATGTCATCTTTCTCATGTCATTCTCTTACACTTGTCTTCTTCTTGTTGGTATGATGATATCATCATCCACTAACCTCTTTGATTAACCCCTAATTACTTGGCTAATGACCGCTTATCTGTTATACGGTTCACTTAACTTTCTTTCTTTCTCGTTTATCGTTTGAGGGATCATACCTGGGATCTTATTACTTAGGTTCCCGTAAACATTTCTCAATATTTTATATTCCTTTTATGATCTCTCTAAAAATCCTTGAATTTAAATCCTTTTTATCATGTTACCTTATACTCAATTCTTTCGGTATCTGGTGGATTTTCGGGAAAAATCAAAGTGTTCGGATTTGGATTCTGACGATCTTTACATACACAGTTTTCTTATCAGCATAATCAGCAAAATCACTATTCATAAGGTTTACAAAAAGTCCAAAATTTTTGGGGTTATTACATCTTTTTGAGATTATTGAGAAATGGTTCTATCTTAAATATATAAGTGTTTGATTTGCAAAGTGCGGAATGAAGAATTAGATAAATCAAAACACAAGTAATAAAAACACAGGTCTTTAAAACTTTATGGTGGATTTGAATGTATCCACCAGATATATATATATATATATATATATATATATATATATCAAGAGAACCCTGTGAAGCTTGAATGGCTCACAACTGCTTACAAATATGAAAAACTAAGCTTACAGAGAAATGTTACAGGATTCAGCTTACAATTGTTTCTCTGAGAATGTATTTGCTTAGTCTTATTATTGTTCTACTTGGTACTCTTGGTTTATATATCACCAAGATTACATAGTAATAAGACAAGATAATAAAACAAAACCTATCAAGTCTAATATTATGTTGCTTCACTACTCTATTCCAGTATCTTTGAATATCTTCATAATAGCATGGAAATGGTAATGCTTCTTTGTTCTAAAAAACCCATCTAACTAGGCTGCCACATTCCTTTTGCAAACACTCGACGCATGTGACTGTGTTGTCACTATCAACATATATTTGAATTAATCATCTGTCGGGTAATGCTTGTTATCTGTCGGGTAGCCTTGTTGATCATCTGTCGGGTAGCTTTGTTGATTATCCATCGGTAGCTTTGTTGATCATCCGTCGAGTAGCAATTTATCACTTGACTCCATTTCTGTAAGTCATATGTCATAGCCTATTTATATTCGAGGATTCAACTCAACTCAAATGAATGTAATAAGTAAATAGTGGATCGACCGTCAGAGAGATCTCACAGAGTAATATCTGTCAAAGGATTCAGAAACAAGGTTCATCTACAGACTTGAGGAATTAATTCACTGGAAGAAGTTCAAGAAATTGATCATGCCTCAGTGATATAATCAAGATCGTGGATTTAATCAAGTGACAGAGATCTCGTCAGAGTATCATTAATTACAAGGATTTAATCTGAAGAAAATCAAGTATCAAAGTCAAGACATGAAGAAACGTCACGGAAGTTAGTCACTCATGAACCAGACAGTACATTGAGTGTCAACGTTGAAGTGGTGGAATTGATTCATAATTCTCAGTGATTTTCAGAAGATATTCAGAAGATTGGTTGCTGCTCAGGGTTAGTATTAATTCTCTATTAATTAATTAAGTCATATAATTTAATTAAGAAAATAAATTATATCTGCAAAGATTTTTATTTATTATTAATTAATTGATATTAATTAGAATTAATATTAAGGATTTTCAGAATTTAAATCGGATTAAAAACAGTCTTAAATCAGCAAGACAATTGAAAATGAACTAGCATGACAATCAGGATTGTCATACTGAAAGGCATATGTCATAGCCTACTCGTTTATTCGAGTATTTAACTCAACTCAAATAAGAATGTAATAAGTAATAGTGGATCAAGCATCAGAGAGATCTCACAAAGTAACATCTGTCAAAGAATAAAGAAACATTGTTCATCTGCAGACTTGAAGATTCACTGGAAGAAGTTCAGAATTTGATCATGCCTCAGTGATATAAATCAAGATCGTGGATTTAATCAAGTGACAGAGATCTCGTCAAGGTATCATTTATTACAAGGATTCAATCAGAACAACAAAGTCAAGACTGAAGAAACGTCACGAAAGTTAGTCACTCATGAACCAGACAGTACATCGAGTGTCAGCATTGAAGTGACGAAATTGATTCATAAGTCTCAGAGACTTTAGAAGATTGTCAGAAGAATGGATGCTGCTCAGGGATAGTATTAATTCTCTATTAATTAATTAAGTCATATAATTTAATTAAGAGAATAAATTATATCTGCAAGGATTAATTTATTGATTAATTGAATTAAATTGATTAATTAATTTAGAATTAATATTGAGGATTTTCAGAATGTTAATTGATTAAAATCTGTGTTAATTCTAAAAAGACAACTGATTGTACTAGTATGACAATCGGTATGACAATTGATAGTCATACCGAATGTCTTGCTAATTCAGTTGATTGTATTGATAGAATTTTCAATTAGATTAAAATCAATTATGTATTCAGAAAAACAATTTCATTGTACTACTATGACAATCGGTATGACAATCAATAGTCATACCGAAAGTCTTGCTAGTTCATTTTAATTGTCTTCCTAGCTCTATAGATTGTCTCACCGAAAGTCCTTCAAGCTCAAATAGATTGTCACACCAGTTCAACAACTTTGGCTGTGATTGTTTAAAAAAGAGCAGAAGACAATATCACAAAATATCAAGAAGCAACCAATACAGAACAAGAAAAAAACACAGCAGAAAACAAAAAAATATTTCATCATTCATCTGCTTATTCAAGATCAAATATTCTAGTTTGTTAATGTTAAATCCAAACCACTAGAATTACTTATCTTGTTCTTGTATATCAATCTAGCGGATTAAAATCCCTAGAACTTAATCTCAAATCGCTTTTAGCATTTGATCTTTTAATTACAAAAATAGAAAAAGTTCATGTCGAATTTATTCTAAATTTGTAATAATTGATTTGAGATTAATCCCTTGTAATCGATACCGTAGTTGTAACACCTTTCAAGTTTAATAAAAGTTTATTTAACTTGAATTTTGTTTCACAATTTCCGCATTTTATTCGACGAAACGGTATTGTTTGCATTCAACCCCCCCTTCTACAAACAAATTGGGACCTAACAATTGGTATCAGAGCCTTCTGATTAACGTACAAATCAATATCCTAGACTTTTGTGTTTCTTTCACTTCTTGAATTTTTATTCACTCAAAAATTCATAATGACTACACAAAAAGTTGGAACCGTTAAAATTCCACTTTTCGATAAAGAAAATTATGTGATGTGGAAGAAGAAGATGCTACTGTTTTTACAGGTTGCTAATCCCAAATATTTGCAAGTGTTGAAGAAGGGTCCAAAATTCCTATGGTTATTGAACCAGAGGTAATAGAGAATGATGTGGTGATCACCAAAGCGAGAACTTATGTGAAGGATCCTGAGGACTTCTCTCCTGCTGAATGAAGAAGCTTCCCTGGATGCTAG
>NW_027419910.1:0-8643 GCF_009905375.1 Apium graveolens
ATTTTGATAAAGGAAATATGATGTAATTATAATAATGCCGGGTGGGCACGGTGTTGAACCATAAGAAAGTATAGATCGACCCAATGAAGGTCGAGATTGGTGAAAAAAGGACCCAAGATGAGAGACGTCCTAAGTATGATTGAGAGTCAGTTGTGACAATGTTAACCTCTAAAGACCGAGGCAATAACTTATGGAAAAACGGTGATAATTTTTTTTCTCACCGAAGCTTAAGGAAGAGCATTTTCACAGAAGGAGTGATTGGAAATGAGGTAGAAAATTTAGTTGGAGATCGTTCAAAAGACATTGATTATAATAAACTATTACTATCAGGAAAGTCCAATGAGGTGGCCGACACTCTAAGTGTAAGAGAGCAATTATAGGCGCTCGTGCCAGAGGAATACAGTGATGATATTTAAAGCCGTTAAGGTTGTATTATGGTGTGAAAGATTGACATTCCTTCTGATGATTGTGCGATACTCAACCGTAATAGTAGTTTGGTCAAGATGTAATTTATGTAATCGCCGTGAGCGGGCTATCTATCTTAGAAGGTCCTATCTTGAGATAAGTTAGGACCATGTTATGAAAGGACTAAATGAACCTTTGAGCTTCATGTCTCCCAACAAAGACATATGGTTAATAATGGTATTAACCTGTTATCGTTGCTTTTATTGAAACTCTTCTGCAATTTTATCTGCTTCATGTCATATGTACGTCAAGTTCAGGAGTGTTCTTCATAAATCATGAATGGTGATTATGTTTCCTCCTTAGAAGAATTCGATACGATATGTATGGACTCCATATGGTTATATATTAAATTTCATGGAAAACGAATGACTACAGTAGGTCAGCGGTGGACCATAGTAATGCAGCAATGATTCTGCGAGTAATGAGCCAATTACAGCCGTGAGAGTTGTATTGGAATGGATGTTGAGATTGAGTACCACTAATCGGGTCGTGGTGATGTATAAGTTATTAATGATAGACCAACTAAGACGAACATTTACCTATGATATATTTATTCCTTCTTATCGATGAAGAGTAGTATTACTATACGAAGAAGGTTGTGGTGTAGCAATGGATTCTAGTAACGATGATGTCTAGAATGAAATCCCAGATTCGATTTTTGCTGTCAAGGGAGTTTCAACGGTGATTGTTTATAAGCTCGAGCAAGAGCATGGGTTCATAGAACGATGGACGGAATAGTAAAAGATTCAGGAATATGTATTGCGATGCTATAATACTTGATGTTGAGATATATACATATATATGTTTTTTTCTCCTGTGATAAACCTCTATAGTTCAGAGGTAGACTCCAAGCCAGATGTTTTATGGAAATATTTTTATATAATTCTCTTAAATTATTTCTTTTCTCTTCTTTTCATTTTCGTGTAAACTGAGAAGAACAACCCTTCCAAAAGGGGAGGTATAGCCGAATGACTATCTATCTGTGTGATAGAAGCCTAGTAGGATACCACATGTTGTTTAATTGCTTGTCAAGTACTAAAGGCTGGCCACCTTCTGTACTAACTATGCAATAGAACAAGTGTTCATGATCATAGTGATCTCTCAATAAATTCTTTTACTTCTATATGGTTGATCAAACTTTGGAAGATAGATTCAGCTAGAAAAGGAGTAGTATAAGTATGGTGGTATTCGGAATGGAAACACGTTCGTGATACTAAGGTTAACGTATTTATTAAAAGGTTATAAAACTCTAGTGAGTAAAGGTATATCCAGAATATGATTCTTTACGGAAGATAGTAACGATTGTAAACTGGAAAAGAATAAATATTGAGAAGCGAAAGCTGTAGAGCTAGATGATATAATGAGACTCTGTGTGATAGACTTGAAAGAAATTTGGAATGATCACTTAGCATGGATTGAGTTTTCTTATGATAATAAATGATATGACAGTGTCGAAATATCGCCTTACGAGGCCCTATACGAAAAAAAGAAGATGTCGATCTCCCTTATATTGGGATGAAGTTGGAGAGCGCAAGATGCTCAGGTCCAAAGTAGTCCAAATAACCAAGGACATAGTAGATCTAATCAGAGGACAGTTGGTAGCAGCCCAAGATTGACTAGAAAAGTATGTCGGTTTGGCCCAAAAGGACAAAGAGTGTGAAGTAGGGAACCTAGTATTGTTAAAGGTATTCCTTGGAAAAGATTAGTGAGGTTCGGAAAGAAAGGAAAGCTAAGTCCATGATTTATTGGACCCTTGGAGATATTAAGACATATTGGGAAGTTAGCATATGAGCTAGCCCTACCCTCGAACCTGCAGCAAGTTCATAACGTGTTCCACATATCAATGTTAAGGAAGTGTAATCCGGATGCCAGACAAATAGGGGCATATGAGCGCATAGACATGCAACCAGACGTAACCTATATGAGCAACCAGGAAGGGTTATAGATCGAAAAGGAACAAGTGCTTAGGAAAAAGGTTATCAAACTAGTCAGAGTTTGGTGGTAGAACCACAATGTGGAAAATTGACGTGAGAGTTAGAAAGTGCACCACTAAGAAAGTATCCCTATTCATTTTCTATATGATTCCGGGACGGAATCCTTTTAAGGAGGGGAGACTATAATAACCCCAATTTTTGGAATTTTTGAAACACTGATGAATAGTAACTTTTTGCTGATGATGCTAATTAAGGAAAATTATCAGACCACGCTATATAGGAGTATTGTTAGGGAAATTCTAAGATCGTATTAGTAATCCATAAAGTAAATGAGTGTATGTAAAGGTCGTTGGAATTCGAATCCGGATAATTTGATTTTTCCCGAAAATCCATCAGATACCGAAAGAATTGAGTATAAGGTAACATGATTAAAAGGATTTAAATTCAAGGATAATAAGAGAGGATCATAAAAGGAATATAAAATATTGAGAAAGGTTTAGGGGAACCCAAGTAATAAGATCCCGGATATGATCCCTCAAACGACGAACGAAAATGAAAGTTAAGCGAACCGTATAACAGATAAGGGGTCATTAGTGAAAGAGTTATGTCCTAAGTCCAATGATGTATGAGGATTTAGGAATAACTTTTATGTAATCTGTTTTGATTTCATTGATATTAATAAAAGGCTTGTTTTGTTTTTATTGCGGGCTCTATCTATTTAAATGTTTAAATAAGATATACCACAGTTTAAAGTAAAGCTTTTTATGGATTGTGATGAGATCATAATAATGAGACCTAAAAGATGATAACTCTAAACTTAAATAGTTCCTGGTCGTAGGATTACTAACTGGTAATTAATAATCCACAAAGATCGGTACATACTATGCTTGCTTCATTATGAAGGATGTCTGTTCTCATAGACATTTGTGTGGTGACACTATAGCTAGTATGTAGGTGCTTATTATAGAATAAGTTCACTGAACATGACTCACACAGCTGAACAACTGATGAAGTTCACTCACGTGTCAGCAGTTGTTCACATAGTGATAGTTGTACAAGTATCCTTAGACTTGAGGTCATCATAGTCATCTTGTGTACACTGAACTATGCTTTGGTTTAGTTCTTAGTCTCAAGGGACAATTATAAGGGCTCTACTGGGTATAGGAATTTGTACACGAAGATAGTGTATGATCAATAAAGGATCTACCCCTTCCAGTGTAGGAAGAGACTGTTCAATGCTGATCCACTTATGTTAGTTCAGTAATCTCTGGCCAGAGTGAATGAAATTAGAAAGGAGTTTCTAATTTACATTAAATAGAACTAAGCATAGTGAATGGGAAAGCAAGTGATTAAATAAGATAGGCTTGACACAAGTTACTTGCCTTGTATTTAATCGTGACATTGCAGGGTAGAAGGAATTAATTGTACGGTAACTACTCACTGAATAGGTTCTTGGTATTCTAAGCAGTGGATTCGTATTATCCAGATAGTCGCGATATGCTGAGAAGTATCCCTCACGATGTAGAATAAATATGATTAATTAATTAATTATATTTAATGAATTAGAGAATTTATATAAATAATGATAAAATAGTTTTATTATTATTTATTTCTACTACCGGCTTAATATTGAACCTACAGGATCACACCATAAAAGAGAATGATTTAATGGTGGAGGAATTAATTAATAATGGCTGATAATTATTTATTTATGAAATACATAATTAATTGGCAAATTCAATAATTCATTAAATGAGATTTAATTGATTATAAATTAATTAAGAAAAGGTTCTTAATATTATTAATTAAGAATTTAATTTTTGGAAATTAAATCAAGTGAGAGAATTATTTCTAAAGAGTTTAGAAAAAGGATTAATAATTAAAAGGTGTTTTTAATTATTAGTGAAAATAATAAAGGGTTAATAATAATAATATTTTATGGGAAAATTTTCAGCTGAAAATTTTGCCTATAAATATACTATTATAAACCCTATTTTTGCCTAAACCAAAAAGATTCACAAACCCTAATTCTCTCCATCTCCTCCTCCTTCATTACATCGTTTTCTTGATGGATACCGGTAGAGTGCTTCACACTTGAGGAGCAGCTGCTAAGGATCTCCGTTCATTATTCTTGGATCGCTATTAAAGACCTCCATCTTTCCATTAACGTAAAGCTTCTTAAGGTAAACATACTGAACTACGAATTAAATATTATTTTTCGGATGGATCCTGCGGAGGGTTTCAGTTTTTTTAAGATTAAATTTACGTTTTCGCTGCGTTTATGTGCTAAAAACCCTTCAATTAGCCAAGTAATTAAGCACTAATCAAATGGATTAGGGGAGGATGACATCATCCAACCATAAGGATTGAACAAGGTCCTTGTGATGATGTAATCAAGGTGAGATCATCACTTTATTAAAGCAAAAGCAAAGATATTTGAAAGGTTAATTTTCAACCAAGCATTCATTTCATTCAAAAAAGAAATCAACCAAGCAACATTTCATCTCTCCCCCCATTCCAAGCTTCTTGCTCTCGGCCAAAATAATACCAGCAACTTCAAACTGCCATATCTCCTTCAATACTCACTCAAATATTGTGTTCTATAGCTCGTGAAAAGGTATTGAGATGACCTAAAACTCTGTCACAAGTCTCATCAAATAAGCATGGTAAGACCCTCATATTTACAGTATTTAAATCGGACTAATGTAACTCCAAAACGTTCTAACTCATTCTTAAAATCCTTTGCAAGTTTGAACATGATAAACATAGATCAGGCTTATTAAGGATTACAATCTCTTGTAAGTGGTTTAAGGATCTAAAGAAAGTATAAAATTCAAACCCAGCTTTGATTTTTATGATTCCATTAAGTTTATTGAAGCATTGTTAGTATTAAGGCTTGATCTTTGATTATAAGTAGTTTTGGGTGGATTTGTATTGGTTTTCAATATTGGGTCTTGATTGGTTGGAAAATTGGTAAAACTTGGAGTTGGGGACTGAGTTTGTAGTATGATGGTTGAATATTGTTGGTTGGTAGTTGTGAGTGAATTGATGAGGATTTAGTGTGGTAATTATTTGGGAATCTCGTAAACATAGCTGTCGTAATGCATGTTTTCCTTATACTGTTTTGCATGAAACTTTAGGACCGTAAACTCACTGTAAGCTTTTGACCTTTTCCATGTTTAGAAAGTTCATGTACGAGCTTATTTGATATATCGTTCGCTAAATCGAGTTACGAGCGATTAGAAATGATCATTTTAAGTAATGGCGTTTCGCGAGCGAACCCCGAAACCTCAGAGTAACTTTGAGACCATAATTGAGACCCTTAAATGATTAATCGAAACACGAAACAATTATGTAAGGTGGATTAGGCAGTGGAAAGTACTCGCAAAGGAGTCTCCTAAAAATTCGTAATGGTTAATTTATTAAATTTGGTGGGGCCGGGGTACACAAGCGATTAACGCAAATCGTTAAGCGTATAAAGCGACCGTAAGTGACGTTAGGGTATGAGTGAGTTTTGACTAGTTTCTTAACGCGACGTACTCGTATATTGTTGTTGTGATGTAATATATTGATGCATTATTTTGAGATAAGTGCATGGTATTATTAGCAAAGTCTTGCGATATAGTGGAGCATGTTGATAGATATTTATATGCATGTCTGTTTCGTAATCTTGATATTCTATTATCAATTCAAATGCTTATAAAACTGCATAATACCTATGCTAGAGATAAGCAGTCAGTAGTTGTGTATACCTTAGTATAGGGGACCGAAGGTGAACATTTTTCTAAACCGGGAGTCGAGTTTCCGTGTATAATATATTTATATATATAGTTTCTATAACTATTAATCGGATAAGGTATATTCGATAGTTTGAAGAATAATCAAACTTATTTTCGATTATCAAATAAAGATCGTACTTTCATATAAGTATATCTTTTGTTATATTATTCATTTCAAGTATGAGTTGTAAAACTTATACTTCAATTATTTTATAAAGATTATCTCTATGGGATTATTTAAATAAAAATATTCAGATATTTTCTAACATATCGGGAAATGATTTATTTTATTAAATCATCATTACGCTAAATATTATTTAAAATATTTTCGAGTCTTCAAAATGATTTAAAAGTTAGAGCGGATCCCAAAACTCATTTTCAAATTTAGATCTCCTTTCGAAGGGGATTTAAATACTTGCTCAAAACCTAAGGATCTGGCTTCGTGGTATATTTTTTGCGCAACAAAGTTGTAATTTGATAAAAAAATTTGATACTTGCCCAATGTTCGGAAGTAAGCCCAATAAAATGCATCGACATAGGCGACATGGGCTCAGTGGGAGTACATAAAAGTGTAAGTGGCTCCGTGGGAGTCCATCAATGCGTAAGTGACTGAGTGGAAGTCCAACATATGGTCCTAATGCGGCCAGGGTGATGACCAGTGGGGGATTCATCCATCTACTAGTAGAAAAGGTGATTAATTGGTATCTTTACCAGATCAGCAAGATATCAGATTTATGCCAAGGTTTTCTTCTTTCCAAATTCATTGGATATTATAACCTGTTTATACTTTTCATAATAGAGGTTTTCAAGGAAAGTATGAGATATAGATATAGTGTATATATATCGGGACTGATGAAGTATCTCGTAACTTCATTTCTTTGAATGATATTTCAAAGATTGAATCTATTCAAGTCTTATTGTAGTCTCATCTATGTGATGAACTTTTGAAACTGATTATAGCTGAACGGTGGTAGTCGAGTAGTATTTCTGAAAAGATATAAGTATATTGGGAGTATCTTGTAACTTCATCTTTTCAACTTATATCTAGTTAATGATTATCTTATGCATGACAAAGATTTTCAGAAATAATGTTGAGGATGGGTTATATATATGAGATCACCTTGCAACAATATTTATACAGTTATAAATTGGAACTCTGTGATATTATACATGTAGAGGATTTCAAAGATTTTGAGAAGTATATATGTATCTATACAATATTGCGACTTCGTCGCATTAAGATATCAACTTGGTTCATGTCTTCTTGACCAAGACTTTCATGAGTACTATGAGAATGCTCATCTATTGTTAATTATTGTACATATTATTTTGGTGGGCTTGTTGCTCACCCTGATTGCTTATTCATCACACAACAACAGTAGACAAGATGAACAGGACCAAGCTCCCAATTCGCGAGCAGATAGGAAATGTTCCGCAGTTTCCTGTAGGCGTTGATGCGTTGTAGCTGAGGTAGGGAACTACCAATAGGCTAGGCTTTCAACTTTGATGTACCAGACTTATGTATATTTATGAATTGTTATAATGGCAAAGAATATGTAAAATTTATTCAAAAACCCTTTTGAGGTGTAGTGGCTTATAATTGTGAAATAAAAGACTGTGTATTTTTGGTATTCATCTCTGAGACTATAACTGTGGTGTGGTGTATGTATTGTGGGGTCACAGTATGTAGTAGTGGTGTTTATTAAGGATTGAGTGTATTAAGGGAAATGAAACTCGTGACAACCCGGATCCCCGACCACGGATTGGGGGGTGTTACAAATTCTGGTCACCTTTAATGAAGAAGATAGAACAAAGCTATAGATCTTCCACTAAGGTCTTTGAAGCGAAGCTACTGTGAGCAGATGGGAGAATTTATTGACTTCATCAGATATAACATGAAATCAAACTGTCTCAGCTCAATAGAAAAAATGTAAAAAAGAGGTCGCCCATGCTATTTGATGCAATTCATAAAGTTTCATGTGTAGGCACACTGGATGGATCAAATCCCATTACCATAATGATAATCTATTTCATTGCCATGAGAAGCATATCAATATTGGATCTCATAATGAAGGTCTCAGTTCAAAACTTGGTAAATTACCAAGAGGAAGATGTAATGAAATCTTTACCTTAGTTCATAATATCTGCTCTATTATTTAGATATGATAACTTGTAGATGACGTTATAATTAATAAGTCCATAGTGGTTTTATATGTCCAAAGGTATTAATTGGTCATTGGATACAAGGAATCAAGTTGATAGACCTTGTAATACCATCTATATTGGAGTGATATGTTCAAGAGTTACTCACTTGCACAACCTATATTTCAGAAGTTTCCAGTATGGCAAGTATTGGTAAGGTTTAAAAGAGTACAAGAACAATCTAACCCAAAGCACTACTAACCTCCCACAACATCATTGGAAAAACACCAACCAAAATAGATAATGAACCAACTTTATCAGTC
>NW_027419911.1:0-4304 GCF_009905375.1 Apium graveolens
TTCATAATTTGTCCCTATGGATTTATGAAATTGCATTCGCATTTATTTGGGTCGTCCGAAGTGAATCGGGGCTGAAACCAATGAAACTAGGTTTCAAAATAATTCTCGTAGGCAGGGGTACACGAGGTATGGAGCCAAAATTGAGGCATCCCATTTTTTGGATATCTTTTCATAATTTGTCCCTATGGATTTATGAAATTGCATTCGCATTTATTCGGGTCGTCCGAAAGTGAATCGGGGCTGAAACCAATGAAACTAGGTTTCAAATAATTCTCGTAGGCAGGGGTACACGAGGTATGGAGCCAAAATTGAGGCGTCCCATTTTTTGGATATCTTTTCATAATTTGTCCCTATGGATTTATGAAATTGCATTCGCATTTATTTGGGGTCGTCCGAAGTGAATCGGGGCTGAAACCAATGAAACTAGGTTTCAAAATAATTCTCGTAGGCAGGGGTCCAGAGGTATGGAGCCAAAATTGAGGCGTCCCATTTTTTGGATATCTTTTCATAATTTGTCCCTATGGATTTATGAAATTGCATTCGCATTTATTCGGGGTCGTCCGAAGTGAATCGGGGCTGAAACCAATGAAACTAGGTTTCAAAATAATTCTCGTAGGCAGGGGTACACGAGGTATGGAGCCAAAATTGAGGCGTCCCATTTTTTGGATATCTTTTCATAATTTGTCCCTATGGATTTATGAAATTGCATTCGCATTTATTTGGGGTCGTCCGAAGTGAATCGGGCTGAAACCAATGAAACTAGGTTTCAAAATATTTCTCGTAGGCAGGGGTACACGAGGTATGGAGCCAAAATTGAGGCGTCCCATTTTTTGGATATCTTTTCATAATTTGTCCCTATGGATTTATGAAATTGTATTCGCATTTATTTGGGGTCGTCCGCAAGTGAATCGGGGCTGAAACCAATGAAACTAGGTTTCAAAATAATTCTCGTAGGCAGGGGTGAACGAGGTATGGAGCCAAAATTGAGGCGTCCCATTTTTTGGATATCTTTTCATAATTTGTCCCTATGGATTTATGAAATTGCATTAGCATTTATTTGGGGTCGTCCGAAAAAATTGAGGCGTCCCATTTTTTGGATATCTTTTCATAATTTATCCCTATGGATTTATGAAATTGCATTCGCATTTATTTGGGGTCGTCCGAAAGTGAATCGGGGCTGAAACCAATGAAACTAGGTTTCAAAATAATTCTCGTAGGCAGGGGTACACGAGGTATGGAGCCAAAATTGAGGCGTCCCATTTTTTGGATATCTTTTCATAATTTGTCCCTATGGATTTATGAAATTGCATTCGCATTTATTTGGGGTCGTCCGAAGTGAATCGGGGCTGAAACCAATGAAACTAGGTTTCAAAATAATTCTCGTAGGCAGGGGTACACGAGGTATGGAGCCAAAATTGAGGCGTCCCATTTTTTGGATATCTTTTCATAATTTGTCCCTATGGATTTATGAAATTGCATTCGCATTTATTCGGGGTCGTCCGAAGTGAATCGGGGCTGAAACCAATGAAACTAGGTTTCAAAATAATTCTCGTAGGCAGGGGTACACGAGGTATGGAGCCAAAATTGAGGCGTCCCATTTTTTGGATATCTTTTCATAATTTGTCCCTATGGATTTATGAAATTGCATTCGCATTTATTTGGGGTCGTCCGAAGTGAATCGGGGCTGAAACCAATGAAACTAGGTTTCAAAATAATTCTCGTAGGCAGGGGTACACGAGGTATGGAGCCAAAATTGAGGCGTCCCATTTTTTGGATATCTTTTCATAATTTGTCCCTATGGATTTATGAAATTGCATTCGCATTTATTTGGGGTCGTCCGAAGTGAATCGGGGCTGAAACCAATGAAACTAGGTTTCAAAATAATTCTCGTAGGCAGGGGTACACGAGGTATGGAGCCAAAATTGAGGCGTCCCATTTTTTGGATATCTTTTCATAATTTGTCCCTATGGATTTATGAAATTGCATTCGCATTTATTTGGGGTCGTCCGCAAGTGAATCGGGGCTGAAACCAATGAAACTAGGTTTCAAAATAATTCTCGTAGGCAGGGGTACACGAGGTATGGAGCCAAAATTGAGGCGTCCCATTTTTTGGATATCTTTTCATAATTTGTCCCTATGGATTTATGAAATTGCATTCGCATTTATTTGGGGTCGTCCGAAGTGAATCGGGGCTGAAACCAATGAAACTAGGTTTCAAAATAATTCTCGTAGGCAGGGGTACACGAGGTATGGAGCCAAAATTGAGGCGTCCCATTTTTTGGATATCTTTTCATAATTTGTCCCTATGGATTTATGAAATTGCATTCGCATTTATTTGGGGTCGTCCGAAGTGAATCGGGGCTGAAACCAATGAAACTAGGTTTCAAATAATTCTCGTAGGCAGGGGTACACGAGGTATGGAGCCAAAATTGAGGCGTCCCATTTTTTGGATATCTTTTCATAATTTGTCCCTATGGATTTATGAAATTGCATTCGCATTTATTTGGGGTCGTCCGAAGTGAATCGGGGCTGAAACCAATGAAACTAGGTTTCAAAATAATTCTCGTAGGCAGGGTACACGAGGTATGGAGCCAAAATTGAGGCGTCCCATTTTTTGGATATCTTTTCATAATTTGTCCCTATGGATTTATGAAATTGCATTCGCATTTATTTGGGGTCGTCCGAAGTGAATCGGGGCTGAAACCAATGAAACTAGGTTTCAAAATAATTCTCGTAGGCAGGGGTACACGAGGTATGGAGCCAAAATTGAGGCGTCCCATTTTTTGGATATCTTTTCATAATTTGTCCCTATGGATTTATGAAATTGCATTCGCATTTATTTGGGGTCGTCCGAAGTGAATCGGGGCTGAAACCAATGAAACTAGGTTTCAAAATAATTCTCGTAGGCAGGGGTACGAGGTATGGAGCCAAAATTGAGGCGTCCCATTTTTTGGATATCTTTTCATAATTTGTCCCTATGGATTTATGAAATTGCATTCGCATTTATTTGGGGTCGTCCGAAGTGAATCGGGGCTGAAACCAATGAAACTAGGTTTCAAAATAATTCTCGTAGGCAGGGGTACACGAGGTATGGAGCCAAAATTGAGGCGTCCCATTTTTTGGATATCTTTTCATAATTTGTCCCTATGGATTTATGAAATTGCATTCGCATTTATTTGGGGTCGTCCGAAGTGAATCGGGGCTGAAACCAATGAAACTAGGTTTCAAAATAATTCTCGTAGGCAGGGGTACACGAGGTATGGAGCCAAAATTGAGGCGTCCCATTTTTTGGATATCTTTTCATAATTTGTCCCTATGGATTTATGAAATTGCATTCGCATTTATTCGGGGTCGTCCGCAAGTGAATCGGGGCTGAAACCAATGAAACTAGGTTTCAAAATAATTCTCGTAGGCAGGGTACACGAGGTATGGAGCCAAAATTGAGGCGTCCCATTTTTTGGATATCTTTTCATAATTTGTCCCTATGGATTTATGAAATTGCATTCGCATTTATTTGGGGTCGTCCGAAAGTGAATCGGGGCTGAAACCAATGAAACTAGGTTTCAAAATAATTCTCGTAGGCAGGGGTACACGAGGTATGGAGCCAAAATTGAGGCGTCCCATTTTTTGGATATCTTTTCATAATTTGTCCCTATGGATTTATGAAATTGCATTCGCATTTATTTGGGGTCGTCCGAAGTGAATCGGGGCTGAAACCAATGAAACTAGGTTTCAAAATAATTCTCGTAGGCAGGGGTACACGAGGTATGGAGCCAAAATTGAGGCGTCCCATTTTTTGGATATCTTTTCATAATTTGTCCCTATGGATTTATGAAATTGCATTCGCATTTATTTGGGGTCGTCCGCAAGTGAATCGGGGCTGAAACCAATGAAACTAGGTTTCAAAATAATTCTCGTAGGCAGGGGTACACGAGGTATGGAGCCAAAATTGAGGCGTCCCATTTTTTGGATATCTTTTCATAATTTGTCCCTATGGATTTATGAAATTGCATTCGCATTTATTTGGGGTCGTCCGAAGTGAATCGGGGCTGAAACCAATGAAACTAGGTTTCAAAATAATTCTCGTAGGCAGGGGTACACGAGGTATGGAGCCAAAATTGAGGCGTCCCATTTTTTGGATATCTTTTCATAATTTGTCCCTATGGATTTATGAAATTGCATTCGCATTTATTTGGGGTCGTCCGAAGTGAATCGGGCTGAAACCAATGAAACTAGGTTTCAAAATAATTCTCGTAGGCAGGGGTACACGAGGTATGGAGCCAAAATTGAGGCGTCCCATTTTT
>NW_027419912.1:0-29991 GCF_009905375.1 Apium graveolens
GTGCTTGTAGGCGCTTCTTGGTGCTGGCATTTGTTGTGGATTGAAGAGCAGATTGTGTCTGACTTATGAGTTGAATAAGAGATGCAATCCATTGCTTTGAAAATGCCCAAGATGGCATACCAGATCTGGAACTAGGGCCTACTTCTCCCCTATGTCTAGTGACCCCTCTTCACTATCATCACCAAAGAATTTTTTTGATCCACCAGCTTCATAGTCTATGTCATCACCAGCTGTAGAAGGCATAGCTGTGATGACATCATTTGCCCTTTGCATGGATTGAGTAGTGTGCACCAAATTTAGCATCCTTTCTACATTTTCATTGCCCTGTCCAGCCAAAAGTTGATATGCTGGAACAAGATGAGTAAATGTCTTAGCATCCAAAGAGGTGGAATCTATAACAGCTTGACTATGCTGAGATAGATCCTCTCTGTTTGCTTCATTGACATTCATTGACTCACTAACAATGATGTCCACCCTTATTTCTCCTGTACCTTCTTTTCTCTCATGATCTCTTTTCTTGCATCAAGGGCTCCCCTTGGATTCCCACCCTCACACCCTCACCTTCACCATCTAAGGTGAGACTCCTCTCACTCATTTTTGCCAGTCCTGAAGAAATGGATTGCATTTGGTCACTCATTTTCTCTCCTTTTTACTGGGAGCAACCCATACTCTCACTCAATTCACTCCCTTCCCTCAGTCCTAAGAGTGATTGTACTACTACTAAATCTTTTGCACTTGTAAGAATTAAAGAAATTTGAAGTTGTGCAGAGACACCCGACGAATGAGAAATATCTATCGGGACAGTATTATGTCTATCCGATGAATGACTGCTGTCAAGCTTATCCTTGGGATACAATCACTACTCAACGGATGATGAATATCCATCGGGATAGAAGAAATGAATGAGTATGAAGTGGAGACTATTGTGGACTCTGTGCAGATTGATGAAAATTTAGGCACAATGTCTCAACAGACTCAGAAAGAAATGGCAAGTGAGCCTACAAATCATCTAAAAGATGATGCTCACTTGCTTGGATTTTTGGCTTCTCCAAAAGAGTTAAAGATGGAGAATTTGGAAGTGATGTATTGATCATGTCAACATCCAGTGAGTGTGTGGGTGAGTTTGGTGTTTGAGATGCTTCTATCACTAGAGATTTTGGCTGTGACTCCACATTTACTGGAGCCACATCAAACTGACTTTGAGAGGGTGCAGTCACTGAGTGTATTGCTTCAGTTTGCACTGTGTGTGCATCCTGTGTATCCCCAGTTGGTTTAGATTTCTTCTTTCTGGCATAAGTTTAGGATAAACTTGTGTCCCTTACCCTCTTGGGCTGTGCTCTTGGCTGAGAGCTTTGTTCAATAGTCATATCCTTTTGGGAGGATGCAACTATTAATGAGCTTAAGTCCTTTTGAAGCACTGCAGCTTATTGAGAAGCTGCAGTGTGGCTAGGCTGGAAATCACTCACCTCTCCACCCTTATTCTTAGGACTTCTTTGATTTTCACCCTGTCCCATCTTACTTACCCTCCTTCACACTCCCTTATTTAGTTTTAGTAGTTTTTACAACTGGTTTCTTTTGAAAGAAACCAGAGGGGGCTTTCTTAGATTTGGATTTTGAAATTGTTGGTTTGGTAGCTTGGGTAGCATCTGTTGGGTCAATAACACAGATGCCATAGCTACATTAGAAGGCGAAGAAATGTATGAGGTTAGAAGAGTTGAGACAGTGGTGCTTACCTCACTTACCTAAGGTCCCTCCATGATTGGAAAATAAAATAAGGGCACCTCCTTGTGGTGATTTGCTCTATTAAGATCTGCAATAATTCTTCTTTCTTGAACCCAACAATTCAGCTTGTTGGTTGGGTTCTCAATCACAATGTTCTCAATGAGATGGTTAGCAAGCATTATAAAGAATCTAGCATAATAGACACTTTTACCTCTCTTATTGAGTTCTCCTAACTTAAACCCTAACTCAAACAAGACCATGTCACTGAAATTGAAATACTTATCAGTAACTAGCATGTTAAGCATGAATATGTTAATAGAATCAAAGTTACTAATTTTACCAGAAAACACTTTAGTTACCACATCACACAGATAACTCCATTCTTTTCTAAGACCCAACCTTCTAATTTCACTTAATTTAGAGGTAGTGAGTGCATAGCCCATGCAATTTAGCATGTTAACTATATCAGTGTCTGTGTGTGGAGCAGTAACAGTATTATCAGGAATTCTAAAGCATGCTTTGACAAATTAATGCAAAACTGCTTACCTTTAAGAGTGAAAGTGATGGTCTTGTCAATTGAGTTGTACACTGCAGTTGTCCATATCTCCTCTACAACCTCACAGTAAATGATGGGAGATTCTAGCATAGCATAGTTGAGTTTACAGCTTTTCATAAAATCCATCATTTTGTGATAGTCTACGGACTGTTGAATCTCCTTGTTCACTAGAGCTGTGAAGTTGTTCTTTTCATAGATATAACCAGTTTGGGAAATGATTTTCACTACAGGTGCCATTGTTAAAGATTTGAAAGTTGCAGAGAGAAGTTTTGCTTTTGAGAAGAGAAGTTAGAGCAATTGAATCTTAAGAGTGATAAAGAATATAAAAAATGAATTCTTCTTTTATACTATCTCAGAAATAAACTGTCAAAATAATAAAGTAAAATAAAGTAACCAATAAAAATTCCCCAAAATAGCTGTTTAAAAATGAATAAACTGTAAAAATTCCTTCAATTATCCGTCGTGTTATGCTTACAAACTGTAAGTATACCCGATGGATAATGTTCAGAGTTTTAACGGTTAGGATTGAGGCAATTCGACAGATGAGGATAAATCAGTTATCCGTCGAATTATAAAATACTCCAGAAAAATAATTGATTTTTATTAACAGTTAATATTCAGACGATGATCAAACTCGATGGATAATGAGCATCCGTCGGGATGTAAATTTTGACTTAGCCAAAATTTTATCCAATACAGAAAAATTAATTAAATTTCTGGCTGCATTAAACTTGCAAAAATATCTGAAATGATTCAGAATAATTAAGCATACCTAACTCACTTACCAATTTTGAAAAGATGGATTCATCAAATGGCTTGGTAAAGATATCTGCAAGCTATTTTTTCACTTGGAACAAAATACAGTTCCACATACCATTCATCACATGTTCCCTTATGAAGTGGTACTTGATGTCTATATGTTTTGTTCTTGAATGCTGCACTGGATTTTCAGTGATGGCAATTGCACTTGTGTTATCACAGAAAATAGGAATTCTATACGCTTGTAGACCATAGTCCAACAATTGGTTTTTCATCCACAAAATCTGTGCACAGCAACTACCAGCATCAATATATTCAGCTTCAGCTGTAGAAGTAGAAACTGATTTTTGCTTTTACTGAACCAGGACACAAGCTTGTTCTCTAAAAATTGATAGGTTCATGTTATAGTTTTTCTGTCTATTCTACAACCTGCATAATCTGCATCTGAATAACCAGTTAGATCAAAACAGAATCTCTAGGTACCAAATACCAAGTTTTGGTGTTCTCTTGAGATATCTGAAAATTCTCTTAATAGCTACTAGGTGAGATTCTCTAGGATCAGCCTGAAATCTAACACAAAGACAAGTAGCAAACATTATATCTAGCCTACTAGCTGTTAAGTACAGAAGTGAGCCAACCATGCCCCTATAGCTTGAAATATCCATAGACTTTTCAGTAGTGTTTAATTCAAGCTTAGTTGCAGTGGCCATGAGAGTTTTTGTAGATGTGTAATCCATTAGATCAAACTTCTTTAAAAGATCATGAATGTATTTAGTTTGACTAATGAATGTTCCATTACTAACTTGCTTAACTTGCAAACCAAGAAAGTAAGTTAGTTCTCCCAGCATGCTCATTTCATACTTACTTTGCATTAATTTAGAAAACCTTTTGCAAAGTTTTTCATCTGTAGACCCAAATATAATATCATCTACATAAATTTGAACAAGTAAACTAGAGCCATTAACATTCCTAAAGAATAAAGTTTTATCAACAGTACCTCTTGTGAAGTAATTTTCTAAAAGAAACTTTGATAAAGTGTCATACCAGGCTCTAGGTGCTTGCTTCAGTCCATAAAGTGCTTTCAAAAGATAGTACACATAATTTGGAAAATTTGGATCTTCAAAACCAAGAGGCTGACTAACATAGACTTCGTCCTCCAAATCTCCATTCAGAAAAGCACTTTTAACATCCATTTGATAGACTTTGAAATTGGTATGAGCTGCATAGGCTAAGAAGATTCTGATGGCTTCAGGTCTTGCAACAGGAGCAAAGGTTTCATCAAAATCTATTCCTTCTTGTTGACAGTAGCCCTTAGCAACCAATCTAGCTTTGTTCCTGAATACTATGCCATTTTCATCCATCTTGTTTCTGAATACTCATTTGGTGTCATTTGGATTCTTTCCGTTAGGCTTGGGTACCAGCTTCCATACCTTGTTCCTTTCAAATTGGTTTAGCTCCTCCTGCATAGCTAAAATCCATTCAGGATCCAACAAAGCTTCTTCTACCTTCTTTAGTTTCTTCCTTAGATAGGAAGCTAGTGATAGACTCTTTATAGAACATCAAGCTGAAAAGGGTGATCTTTAGTCCATTTTCTTTGTTGAGGTAGGTTAGCTCTAGATGAGGAGGCCTCATTGTTGTCTTGATGTGTGACTGAGTTTTGATTATTAGAAACTCCCCCTGAGTTTGTGAATCTTTGATTTGAGAAAGGAGAACTTTCTGTAAGTGACCTATTCTGACTTTCAGCTTCTCTTAATGACCCGACGAATGAAGCTGATTGTCTCCCGACGGATAAGGCAGATTGTCTCCTGACAAATGAAGCATTTTGTGACTCGACAGATGTTGAATTATGTGATTCATTAGTAGTAGACTTTTCTGCATTATCCTTATTCACTGTTTCTAGATCACTTTCATCATCACTGTCATCACTAACCATCTCCACATTATCAAACTTGAGGCTTTCATGGAAATCTCCATCTTGCAGTCCTTCAATATTTTTTTCATCAAACACAACATGTATTGATTCCATAACAATGTTGGTTCTTAGATTGTAGACCCTATATGCCTTTCCCACATATCCAACAAAAATTCCTTCATCTACTTTAGCATCAAACTTCCCATGTTGATCAGTTTGATTCCTCAAGATAAAACATTTGCAGCCAAAAACATGAATAAAATTCAGAGTTGGTTTCTTGTTCTTGAACAATTGGTAGGGTGTCATACATTTTTCTTGATTAATCAAAGAAATATTCTGAGTGTAGCAGGTAGTATTCACAGCTTCAGCCCAAAAATATGTTGGTAACTTTGATTCTTCAAGCATTGTCCTTACAGCTTCAATAAGAGATCTGTTCTTTCTTTCCACTACTCTATTTTTTTATGGAGTTCTTGCTGCAGAAAACTCATGCATTATCCCATTCTCTTCACAAAATGATCTCATCACATAATTCTTGAACTCAGTTCCATTGTCACTCCTGATTCTCCTTACTTTAAAATCAGGATGATTGTTGTTGACTTGCCTTATGTGATTGGTGATGATTTCACTAGCCTCGTCTTTAGACTTTAGGAAATATGTCCAAGAGAACTTTGAGAAATCATCCACTATTGCTATGCAAAATCTTTTCCTTGAGATGGACAATACATTGACTGGTCCAAATAAATCCATGTGAAGCAATTGTAAAGGTTCTTCAATTGTTGAATCAAGCTTCTTTCTGAATAATGCTTTGATCTGCTTTCCTTTTGGTAGGCATCACACAATCCATCCTTAGAAAACTCCACTTGAGGAATGCCTCTAACCAGTTATTTCTTGACAAGCTCATTCATGGTCTTGAAGTTTAAATGGGAAAGCTTCTTATGCCATAGACAACTTCATCTTGACTTGCTTTACTGAGAAGGCAAGTGATAGATTCTGCATTAGATGAGTTGAAGTCAGCTAGATACACATTTTCTTTTCTCACTCCAGTGAAAACCACTTTGTTGCTTCTTTTATTTATCACAATATAGGCTTCTGAATTGAAGGTTACTGAATTGCCCTTATCACAAAGTGGCTGATACTCAACAAATTGTGCTTGAGCCATCCACTAGGGCAACTTCTTCAATGATGACATTGTCTTTGAAATCAAGCCATATCCCACAGTATAACCTTTGTTGTCATCTCCAAAAGTAATACTTGGGCCACCTCTTTCCTTGAACTCTGTGAGCAGGGTAGAATTTCCAGTCATGTGCCTTGAACAACCCCTATCAAGGTACCGAAGGATCTTTCTATTTCCCTGCACACATCAAAACCAAATCAAGTTGATTTTGGTACCCAAGTTTCCTTGGTCCTGCCTTGTTAGCTTTCTTCTTTGGTTTGATCTCATTTGACTTGGGAATTTTTTATTCATCCTTAGTCATTTGAGTTGGACCTTTGAAACCAGTCATTAAACCAGAATTATCATGTAATTTTGATTAATAGGAAAAGGCATGTTTTTGCAACATATTATTCCAGTGAGGCATGCTAAATGGCATTTGAGGCATACTAATGCAGCATAATAAGGATTAGGTGCAATGGCATATTAGAAAATTGTGCATTCATATTCTGAGTAGACAAAGCATTCATAGGCATGGTAGGCATAGCAGCCATGTTAGGAAAATAGGGAGTAGGCATGGCAAGTTTGCAATTAAACAGACAGGTGATTAACACTACCACACTTGACACAGATTTTTCTGGTGCATATTTATCAGGTGTGTAGTTGTTATGCTTGTTAATTCCTACTTTCCCATTTCTATTGTTTTTTCTTTTAGTTTCTATTTTAACCTTAATCTTTTCTAATCTGTCATTCAATTGCTTGATGGACAGATGACCAACATTAACTTTCTTCTCCTTCTTCACTTGACTTGATTCTCCTGAAACAAAGTTTTTGGAAACTGATCCATATTTCTCATTCAGTTTGGCAAGCTTAGCTTTACTGATAGGTTTCCTCACAGCCGACGGATGTGGCTCTTTGTCACTTATTGATTATCCGACGGATGATCATCATCCGTCGAGTCAACATCTGTCAACAATCCTTCAACCAAATTGGATTTCCCTGCTTCTCCTTACTCTTTTTCTAGGCTGCATCACAAAAGGACTCGATACCTTGAATTTAGTGATTGAGCATGGACCTCTCTGGATGATTTCCATGCTTTAATCACTTCATGTTCTCGTTCAAGCCGCTTCTTTAAAATCTCTTCTTTCTTCAGGACTCAGTTAATTCATCCTTAGCAATCTTACACTCAATTCTCAATTTTTCAAATTCAATGAACTGAGACTCTAGCACATTATTCCTCTCACTTAAAAACAAATTGTTTTCTTTAATTTTAACATTTTTTTTTAGTAAGGGACTTAAGTGTAACACGCAAGTGATATAATTTTGTGGAAATGTCATTGATGCATCATTACACTCAGCTTTAGATAAATGTGCTAGGTTAGTGGTGATTACCTGATTACTTGAAGAACTTGTTTATGTTTCATTAGATTTGGCCATCAGGGCTAGGTTGACATAGCTTGTTTCTTCATCTTCATCCAATCCATCAGTTGGCCCAGTCATTTTCTTGTGTAATGAAAGCCCTTTCCTTTTGCCTGAGCAACTCAAAGTATTTCTGTTTATAATCAACAGGCTCAAATTTCATCCTGCTAGAATCTGACTTTCTACACTCACTAGAAAAATGCCCCTGCCAAGCCACATTTGAAATATTTGAATTTAGATTTATCCACTATGTTCTACTTAGCTTGGCTGCTCCAAAGTTCTTTTTGAACTTGAGCTTGGCAAATCTTCTGGAAAGGAATGCTAAATGCTCATCAATATTATACATGTCATTTAGGCTCAAATGATCTTCATTTTCAGCTACCAGCCCTTTACCCTTGTTCTCACAGACCTTTGATATAGACTCAACAACTTCTACCTTCATCTCCTTCTCCTTTTCTAACTCAACAACCAGTGCTATGGACCCTCCTTTCCTCCTTCCTTTATCCATCCTCTCATCTTGCTCTATTTCAAGCTCATAAGTTTTCAGGATGCCATACAATCTCTCCAAGGTAAACTCCTTGTAATCCTGAGAATTTCTTAATGAGACTGTCATTGGTTTCCATTCCTTTGGAAGGAATCTAAGGAACTTGAGGTTAGATTATTTTATCTGATAGACTCTTCCACGCAACTTTAGAGCATTTAGTAGTTTTTGAAATCCTACTAAAAATATCAGTGAGAGACTCCACATATCTTTACAATGGAAGTGCTCATATTGCTGAATTAGCAGCTGCATCTTATTCTCCCTTACTTGCTCAGTACCATCACAAATAATTTGGATAGTATCCCAAACCTCCTTGGCTGTTTGCAGTTAATGATCGTTATCAAACATATCACCATCAACTCCATTGAATAATATATTCATGGCCTTCTTGTCTTTCCTGACTTGCTCAATATCAGGATCTAACAATTCATGCCTAGACTTGGGAACAGATGGTTCATTGCCTGTTGCACCTCATTGTACATGAGGACCTCTCTCTATGCAATTCACATAGGCCTCATCTTGAGAAAGAAGATGTAGATGCATTTTCACCTTCCAGTGGTGATATTTGTCTTTGTCCAGAAAAGGAATTTTAACTCCAACATCCTTCTTGTTCATCTTGTTGTTTGTTGTGATCTTTACACTCTTTGTACTTCAAGAGCTTGCTCTGATACCAATTGTTATTCCCTAACAATACAACAAGAATTACAGAAGGGGGGTTGAATGTAATTTTGGCTTCTTTTTTAAGATTTAAAAATAGTTCTTAACTCGACAAATATATATGTGTCTTGATTTGCAAAGTACGGAATGAAAGGATTAAATAAATAAACACAAAATAATAAAAACACAATTCTTTAAAAACTTTCTGGTGGATTTGAATGTATCCTCCAGATATACATATATATATATATATATCTATATATATCGATTTGAGAACTCTGTGAAGCTCAAATTAGGCTCACAACTGTTTTACAAGTTGAACAACAACTACTGAGAAATTCTTGACAAATACAGCTTTTTTTATTTCTCTCCTAAATGTGTTTACTTAGTTATTTGTTCTACTAGCTACACTTGGTTTATATATCACCAAGTTTACATGGTAATAAGACAGGATAATAAAATAAAAACCTATCAAGTCTAACTCCATGCTGCTTCATTACTCTATTCCAGCATCTTTGAAAATCTTCATAACTTGCCTGGAAATGGTAGTGCGTCTTTGTTCTCAATTTCCTGCTAAACAGGCTGCCCACATTCCTTTTGCAAACACTCGACGCATGTGACTGTGTTGTCACTGTCAATAGATATTTGAATTTGATCATCCGTCGGGTACATGCTTGTTATCCGTCAGGTAGCTTTGTTGATCATCCATCGGGTAGTTTTTTTGATCATCCTGTCAGGTAGCTATTTGACACTTGACTCCATTTCACTTATGCAGAATTACAAGACATCTCATATTTACAATTAATCAACCTATTCTAACATATCTACTATGTGGTCAACATGACTCATATGCTCCTACAAATATCTACACAAAGTTGTTTGCAGAAATATGCTACAATACTTATTATTACATAAGCTACTCACTCGATGGATCTATACTTCTCGATCGGAAAAGAATCATTGTCAAATCATCATCCGTCGGGACTATATTGAAGTCATCCGTCGGGACTATATCTGTTCATCCGTCGAGTGCTACAAAATTCACGAAGTTAAATCTACTAAGGTGTTTTGATTAATTTTTCATCAAGTTCACAACATATTCCTAACACTCTCTGTCACCAATTATCTCTTCTGCATTCATAACTATTTTGTAGAGTGGAGATCTATCGTTTGCATAATAAAATAAGCGGTCTTATTTAATCTATCTCTTAAAATCCTCAAATAGCACGACGGCTACCTTGGTTCTTGATTATCCTCCTTCAAATTCTAGTATAATAAGCTCTTACTCCCATTTGGGTCATTTACAAGCCACAATCGCCAAAATTTTAATCCTCGCCTTTCGTTTTCACTTTCAAACCTGTAGAGTACTATTTGCATAATAATGACATCCCTTTCATATTCGGTCATGACTACTATCATTTTACGTTTTTAGGCATCTTTAACTCTTCCTATTATGTAATAAACGGTTCTCTTCATGTGATCCTTCTCATCAGTTGTTCTGAGATTGTCATCCTCAGTATTCCTCTTCTACTTAAAGTGTCGGCCACCATATTGGCCTTTCTTTGATGATAATAGATTCTCAATCATAATCCTGATCAATTTGACTATAGCCTCTATCTCGTGTTCAGTGTAAGAAAACAATTCCAAAATTTTCTCATAAGTTAAACTCGTTGTCCCTTTCAGTGCGAACCTTATCGCAATTATTCTAGATCATTATTAGGACGCCTTATGTCACGGTCCTTAAGCTACATAGATGTATAATTACCTCACCTTTGAAAATCCTATTTTTATCGTCGAGTATTTCTAACAAGAGGTTGTACTAATCTTACCTTCGCCTTTTGAAAATCTTATTCCTCGAATTCATACATGATTGGTCTTTCCGGAATCATTAGTACCTATCCCGATAATATTTCATAGAAGCATACCTCACTATCGTTCGTCTATAACCATGTCAAGGATCCTTATGATAATAACTAAACATGTTATTCCCTTTTTAAAACAACCTTACTCATTACGATGCTCGGATTGCACTAACATAGCATTGAGTTTTCAGTCTCATATTACAACAATCAATTCCCAACTATACCTCTCTTTGTTCGGAAGGCAAGCAACCTTGAAGAATGATTTTCACGATATCGATGTAATTTGGACAATCTTAACAACATTTCAAAATTGAATATTTGAAGAAATATTTAGCTCTGAACTAAAGAGTTACAACACTCAAAAGATTTATAACTTAGAAAAAGAATTTCAACAAGAATTATCATTCCATGTCCTTTGGAATTTTTATATTATGATATTATAGAGAGTGTCCCATCAAAGCAATGATTGCTGAATAAACATCATACGAATGATACTTGTAAGATTTCCCCTTTGAAGAATAATTTTCTTTTCGAATACTGAAAGGAATTTTGAATAACATCCTCAACAAAGGTTAACTATTGAGGTTTACAAAGATGCTATTTTGAAAGAAGGATTTTATTCAATGATTAACAAATACGGAAGTATATTGTTCTTCGATCACTTTATGAATTTAATTGGATATTCGTTATATAAACAAAAGAATAGAACATTTCATGAACAAAATATTTCATAAAAACTGAATATGAATCTCGTTTGAGTGAGCGACCTAGTTAGGTCTCAATTAAATCATTCTTTGAAAATTTCATCAACAATTATGTTAGATGTATTTGATAATGTCATGGCTAATATAATTTATGTTTAGTATTTTCAGATCTTACTAAACAGGATAAATCAGTACTTACTGGAAGTCAGGACTTACGGATAATCAATACTTATATTATTAGGAGATAATCATCAGAAGATGGATATCAGAACTTAAGTACTGAAGGACGTTCAGATAAGGACAACAGCTGATTAAAGGAAAGAAGATCGAGACAAACCTAAGAAGAGCTATGCATGAAAGGAATTCTATGAAGAATAGAATACTTGGAAGAAAAGATATCTGATTGATATATTTTAGGAAGCATAATTATATTCTATATCAATTAGCAATTATCTTGTAACTGTGTAGTATATAAACACAGACATAGGGTTTACACTATAAGTGTTATTATTATCTAAAATTGTATTCATTGTAACCCTAGCAGCTCTCGTGATATTTGTTCATCACTGAGAGGTAACAGTTCCATACTGTAACATAGTTTATTGTTTCAATAAAGTTTGTTTTCTGTTACTTGAGTTATTAAAGTTCGATTTGATTGTACTTTACACTGTATTCACACCCTCTACAGTGTGTGTGTGACCTAACAAGTGGTATCAGAGCCAATCTGTTAGCATACAAACAGTTTAAGATCCATATACAATCATGTCTGAAATAGAAACTCCAACTAAGCCCACCAAAACTGAAGAACCTCCAAAGACACAAATTCAAAGTCGATATGAGACCATCAGAGTTCCCATATTGAGATCATCTGAATATCCCATATGGAAGGTGAGGATGACCATGTTTCTGGAAGCAACAGATCCAGAATATCTTGATAGAATCAAGGAAGGACCTCACAAACCAACCAAGCTCGCGGTTGCAGTTGCATATGAAGCAGCAAAGACGGTACCAAAGGAGAAGAGTGATTATACTGCTGAAGATATCGCATCAATTGCTAAGGATGCTAAGGTACGACACTTACTGCATAGTGCCATTGATAATGTAATGTCAAACAGGGTAATAAACTGCAAGACTGGAAAGGAGATATGGGATGCCCTGGAAACAAGGTGTCAGGGAACTGATACGATTAAGAAAAATAGGAAGACAATACTCACTCAAGAGTATGAACACTTTGACTCAAAGACTAATGAGTCATTGACTGATTTATATGATAGATTTGTCAAACTCTTGAATGATTTGTCACTGGTTGATAAGGAGTATGATCTTGAAGATTCAAACCTTAAATTCCTGTTAGCTCTTCCTGAATGCTGGGATTTAAAGGCTACAATAATAAGAGACAACTACAATCTTGATGAAATAACTCTTGATGAAATTTATGGAATGCTCAAGACTCATGAACTTGAGATGGAACAAAGAAGCAAGAGGAAAGGAGGAAAGTCAAGGACAGTTGCTCTTAAGGCTGAAGAAGAATCCCCCAAGGCAGCTACCTCAAGGAAAGACAAGGGTAAAGCTCTTTTCACAAAGTCTGATACTGAGTCATCAAGTTCTGAAAGTGATGATGACTCAGAATCTGAAAGCTTTCCTGAGACGGATGCTGATGAAGAGATTATGAAGCTGTGTACTCTTATGGTGAAAGGGATCACAAAGATTACATACAGGAAGTTCAGGAATGGAAAGAAGTTTTCCAGGAAAGGCACAAGTTCTGATAAGAAGAATTTCTGAAGATCTGAGGGCAGAGGAGGAAAGTCTGACAGAGGAGACTATACCAATGTCAAATGCTATAACTGTGGTGAGAAAGGTCACATATCTCCTGATTGCAAGAAAGTAAAGAATTACAAAGGCAAGGCTCTTGTCACAAAGAAGAAAAGCTGGACAGACACCTCAGATTCTGAAAGTGAGGAGAATTATGCCTTGATGGCAAATGCTGATAAGGCAATTGCTGAAAGCAGTTCTGAAGCTGCTGAATCAAAGGTACCTCAAACTACTTATGTTTTTCATACTGATGATATTAATGAGTTGAGAAGATATCTTAAAACCATGTTTGTTAGTTATAGAGATCAAACTTTATCATGTGAAAGATTAACTTCTGAAAATCTTGCTTTTAAGAAAAGAAATGATTTCTTAGAAAAAGAGTTAGTTATGTTCCATCAAACTCAGAAAGATAGAGATGATGCTTTTTATGTTAGGGATGAAGTGATAAAAATGAATGAATCTCTAAAAACTGAGTTAGAAAAGGAAAGAGAGGTTATCAGGACTTGGACTAACTCTGGCAGAACAACTCAGAATTTGTTAAGTAGTGAAAACTGGAAAGAGGGCTTAGGTTATGGAGAGGATAAGAATGATAAAGTAACTGTAGAAATTAAGCCTGTTGTTGTTAAGCAAAAGCCAAAGTTAAAACATGTTAAGTTTGTAGCTGTAAAGTCTGATAATGAGAAATCAGAAGTTAAAAAGGGATTAACTTCTGACAAACTAAAACAGGAAAAGACAGCAGAAGTAAACATAAGCTTAATGACTAAGAAGTAACTTAAGCATAAGCTGAAAGATGTTAAGAATGCAAACAAGGAAAAATCACCTAGGAAAAATAGGAATGGAAAGGAAGGTGTGAATAAAAGCAATGATTATAAACCTATTCCTAAAGCTCCTAGGAAAACGTATCATAACTGAATGATTATAAACCTTCCTAAAGCTCCTAGGAAAACGTGTCATAACTGTGGAAGTTCTAACCATCTGGCTTCTTTTTGCAGGAAGAATAAGAACATAAACTCCTTACCTTCAAAGTCAGGAGTTAAGAGTCAGTCTGTTAGATATAAGCCACAAAATCCTTGTTTTCATTATGGTAGTTTATGGCATTCCATTTATACTTGTAAGGAATATCATAGTTTGTACTATGATTATTATCAAATAAAACCTTCTTTAAAGAAAGTTTCCATTGTTCCTTCTAGTGTAATTCTGATTCAAAGTCTGATAGTGTAAATTCTGATAAGAAAAATGTTAACATAAACTCTGATGCTAAATCCGCTGCAAATGTTAACAAACTTAATAAGGCCAAAGGATCCAAGCAAGTCTGGGTCCTTAAAACTAATCATTAGTGGTCTTTGTGATTGCAGGGCAACAGGAAAAACATCCTAGTTCTGGACAGTGGATGTTCAGGACATATGACTGGAAATAAAGCCCTGCTATCAGACTTTGTGGAGAAAGCTGGCCCAAGTGTTTCTTATGGAGATGGCAACATTGGAAAAACATTGGGATATGGCAATATCAATCTTGGGAATGTCATCATTAAAGAAGTAGCTCTGGTCTCAGGACTTAAACACAATCTGCTGAGTATAAGTCAAATCTGTGACAGAGGTTATCATGGATTTCTTTGAAGAACACTGTGAAGTTGTAAGTAAATCTACAGGCAAAGTTGTTCTGAAAGGATACAGGCGTGGTAACATTTATGAAGCCAAGCTTTCAACAAGTACTGATGGTTCTGCAATCTGTCTGATGAGTAGAGCATCAATTGAAGAAAGCTGGAATTGGCACAAGAAACTTCTCATTTAAATTTCAACAATATAAATGAGTTGGTCAAGAAAGATCTTGTGAGAGGACTGCCAAAGTCAGTATTTGCTCCTGATGGCCTTTGTGATTCTTGTCAGAAGGCAAACAAAAAAATCCTCATTCAAGAGCAAGACTGAATCATCAATTCTTGAGCCTTATCACCTACTACATGTTGATCTATTTGGTCCAGTAAATGTCATGTCTATTGCAAAGAAGAAATATGCTTGGTCATAGTGGATGAGTTCACCAGATACACATGGGTGTATTTCTTGCACACAAAAGTGAAACTGCATCTATCTTGATTGATCATGTCAAACAACTGGATAAATTGGTCAAAGATTCTGTGAAGATAATAAGGAGTGATAATGGCACTGAGTTCAAGAATTTGATAATGGAAGAGTTCTGCAAAAACCATGGAATCAAGCAGGAATTCTCTGCTCCTGGAACTCCACAGCAAAATGGAGTTGTTGAAAGGAAGAATAGAACTCTCATTGAAGCTGCACGTACAATGCTTGAGAAGCAAAGCTTCCAACCTATTTCTGGGCTGAAGCTGTGCAGACTGCTTGTTTTACTCAAAATGCAACACTCATTAACAAGCAAGGAAAGACACCATATGAGATGGTGAAGAAAAAGAAGCCAAATCTGAAGTATTTTCATGTATTTGGATGCAAGTGTTTTGTTCTTAAGACTCATCCTGAACAGCTATCCAAATTTGATCTAAAAGCTGATGAAGGAATCTTTGTTGGATATCCACTTTCCACAAAAGCCTTCAGAGTCTATAACTTGAGAACAAGAGTGGTCATGGAATCTATCAATGTCTCTTTTGATGATAAGAAGATTACTGGACTTGAAGATTTTATTGATCATGATCAGCTGAGATTTGAAAATGAAGACTCAAATTCTGATACTGAAAATCCTGACAATCTAAGTCCTGATACTGCAAACTCTGATGGATTAAACTCTGATGTTATTGAAACTGTGGTGACTACCAAAGGAAGATGCACCTATGCAGGGGGAGCATACTCAAGATCTTACCACATCTCAAGAAGCATCAGAACATACATCTGGCTCTTCAAGTTCTGATTCGTCAAGTTCTGATAAGCCAAGTTCTGATAGTACTGAAAATCTAAATTCTGAAGAATCCAACTCAGAGAGCATAGTTTCAGGGGGAGCATCAGAAAATGAAAATGAAGACAGCATGGATCATGGGGGAGCATCCAGTTCTAGAGAAAACCTTCCATCTGCAAGGAAGTGGACTAAATCACATACACCTGATTTGATAATTGGAAATCCTGATGCAGGTGTCAGAACTAGAACAGGTACTTCAAACGAATGTCTTACAATTCTTTTCTTTCTCAGACTGAGCCAAAGAAAGTGGAAGAAGCTCTTCAAGATGCTGATTGGGTGCAAGCAATGCAGGAAGAGTTAAATGAATTTGAAAGAAACAAAGTCTGGACCCTAGTGCCAAGACCAAAGAATAGATCTGTTGTTGGTACAAATGGGTATTCAGAAACAAAACTGATAGTGATGGCATAATTACAAGGAATAAGGCAAGGCTGGTTGCAAAAGGATATTCTCAACAGGAGGGAATTGATTATGATGAAACATTTGCACCAGTTGCTAGATTGGAAGCCATAAGGATATTTTTGGCTTATGCTGCTCACAAAAAGTTTACTGTCTTTCAAATGGATGTGAAAAGTGCTTTTCTCAATGGAGAATTGGAGGAAGAAGTATATGTTGAACAACCTCCAGGCTTTGTAGATTCCAAATATCCAGATTATGTCTACAGGCTTGATAAAGCACTTTATGGACTTAAGCAAGCTCCTAGAGCATGGTATGAGACTTTAGCTCAGTTTCTTCTGGAAAGTGGATTTAACAGAGGAACTATAGACAAAACACTGTTCTACCTCAACCATGGAAAGGACTTACTTCTGGTCCAGATTTATGTTGATGATATCATTTTTGGGTCTACAAATGACAGACTTTGCAAGAAGTTTGCCAAACTGATGCAGTCAAGGTATCAGATGAGTATGATGGGGGAACTTAGCTATTTTCTGGGCCTTCAAGTCAAGCAGAATGAAGAAGGCACTTTTATTTGTCAAACTAAGTACACCAGAAACTTGCTGAAGAAATTTGGAATGCAAGATTGTTCAAGTGCATCCACTCATGGCCACTGCAACAAAACTGGACAAGGATACTGGTAAATCAGTAGATATTACTGATTACAGAGGTATGATTGGCTCTCTACTCTATCTAACTGCTAGTAGACCTGATATCATGTATGCTACCTGTCTTTGTGCAAGATTTCAAGCAGATCCAAGAGAACCTCACTTAACAGCTGTAAAAAGAATATTCAAGTATCTTAAGGGAACAGCTGATCTGGGATTGTGGTATCCCAGAGAATCAGATTTTAAACTAATAGGTTACTCAGATGCAGATTTTGCAGGTTGCAAAATTGACAGGAAAAGCACAAGTGGAAGCTGCCAATTTCTTGGAGGCAGATTGGTTTCTTGGTTTAGCAAGAAAAAAGTCAATTTCCACATCAACTGCAGAAGCAGAGTACATTGCTGCAGGAAGCTGTTGTGCACAGATTCTTTGGATGAAGAATCAGTTACTGGATTATGGGTTAACATATTTCAAAATCCCTATTTACGTGATAATCAAAGTGCTATTGCTATGACAGGTAATCCAGTTCAACACTCAATGAAAAGCACATCAGCATAGGTACCACTTCATCAGGGAACATGTGGATGAAGGTACAGTGGAATTGCACTTTGTTCCAACAGATCAACAACTAGCAGATATCTTCACAAACCATTGTGTGAAGCTACTTTTACAAGATTGGTAAATGAACTTGGAATGGTTTCAGGTTCTTTTCTAAATCTGTTAGTTTTGTTCTGATGCATCAGACTTTATGATCAGTATTTACAGAAATTACCTCTTTGTGTATTATGTGCTTAATTGAAAACTTGCTTAAGTACTGATGTTGTCTGATGTAACTTTCTAAACTCTGATAGTGATATGTCTGTTTATGTAACTATTCAATCCTATGAGGATACCTGTGCTAGATGCTGACCTAGTAGTCTTTAATAAACTAGGGATCCCATGTTAGAAGTAATTATTTCTGTGGAAATCTATTGACACAAGCAAATTCTGATATTGAGCTTAGTTGAGTTTACTTTGTCTATCTTATTACTAAGTCACAAACTAGAATAATGCTTCTCATCTGTTAAGTTCTGATGCTAGTAAATCTGTTGAATGTCCTAAGTGCTGATGAAAAACCTCTCTTATCAAAAGAAAAAGCAAAGAATCAAGGATTAAAATCAGGTACTTGTAACACCCCCAAATCCGGGGTCGGGGATCCGGGTTGTCACGAGTTCCATTTCCCTTAATAACACCCAATCTTAATAAATTATCAACTACTCTGTACTGTAACCCCACAATAAACACACACCACAAGTTATAGTCTCAGAGATGAATATCCAAAAATAATCACAAGTCGTTTTATTCCACAATTATCTGCCAATACACCTTAAAAGGTTTTCTGACTAAATTTACATTTCTTTGCCATTATTACAATTCATAAATATACATAAATCTGGTACATCAGAAGTTGAAAGCCTAGCCTATTGGTAGTTCCTACCTCAGCTACGGCGGCATCAGTGCTTCTAGAAAACTACGGAACGTCTCCTAACCTCTTGCGAATCAGGTGCTTGGTCCGGTTCATCTTATCTATCTGATGTTGCGTGATGAAAGAAGAAAGCAAGGGTGAGCAGCAAGCCCACCAAAATAATATGTATAATGATTAACAATATATGAGCCTTCTCATAGTACTCATGAAAGTCTTGGTCAAAAGAAATGAACCAAGTTGATATCTTAATGCGATGAAGTCGCAAAATATTCAGTATATTATACATATATACTTTTCAAAATATTGGAAGTCCTCTTCCATGCATAATACACACAGAGTTCCAGTGTATAACTGTATAAAAAAATATCGTTGCAAGGTGATCTCATATATCTAACCTTGTCTCAACGTTTTTCTGAAAATCTTTGTCATTCATAAGACAATTATTAACTAGATATAAGTTTAAAAGATGAAGTTACCAAATACTTCACTACACTTATATCATTTATAAAGCTACTTGAACTACCATTGTTCAAAGTATAATGAGCTTTCAACAGTTCATCACATAGATGAGACTACAAGACAAGATTTGAATAGATTAAATCTTTAAAATATTATTAAAGGAAATGAAGTTATGACATACTTCATTAAGTTCTGATATATATATATATCCACATATGCATCTTCCTTTATACATTTCCTGAAAATCTCTGTCATGTAAAGTATGAACAGAATTGCAATATCCAATAAATTTGGAAAGGAAAAGAATTTTGGCATAAACCAGATATCTTGCTGATCAGGCAAAGATACCAATAAGTAACCTTTTCTACTGTAGATGGATGAATTCCTCACCGGTCATCACCCTGGCCGCATTAGGACCTCGCGCTAGACCGTTACCCGGCCACTCACGCGTTGATGGACTGCCACCCAGCCACTTACACTTTGATAGACCGTACCCCGGCCTGTCGCTTATGTCGACTCAATTAGATGGGCTTACTTCCCGAACATTGGGCAAGTAATCAATTCATTTATCAAAACAGCAACCTTGTTGCGAATATAAAATACACCATAGAGCCGGATCCCTCAGGTTTTGAACGAGTATTTAAATCCCCTTTAAAAGGAAGATCTTAAATATAAAAATGAGTTTTGGGATCCGCTCTAACTTTTAAAAATCATTTTGATGACTCGAAAACACTTTAAAGAGTGTTTTGGAGTAATGCTGATTTAATGAAGTAAATCAGTCCCCATATATTAGAAAATATCTGAATATTATTATTTAATAATATTCTCATAAAGAATAATCTTTATACAAATAATTGAAGTAGAAGTTGTAAGACTTATACTTGAAATGAGTATTAAATAACCAAAGATATACTTATATGAAAGTACTATCTTTATTTGAATAATCGAAAATAAGTTTGATTATCGAAAACATTATTCTTTAATAAAATAAAGAATATATCTCAGCAAATAATCGGAGTCATAGATCC
This sequence comes from Apium graveolens, assembly GCF_009905375.1. Taxonomy (NCBI): domain Eukaryota; kingdom Viridiplantae; phylum Streptophyta; class Magnoliopsida; order Apiales; family Apiaceae; genus Apium; species Apium graveolens. The sequence goes on from NW_027419912.1 coordinate 20,001, forward strand.
TCAAATGAATATTCAAATAATATTCAAATAATAAAATAAAAGGAGTCATAAGTCCTCGAATGAATATTCGTAATAATATTCATTAAATAAAATAAAGTTATCGAATAAACCTTATTCGATTAATAGTTTTAAAAACTATATCAATATATATATATATATATAAATATATATTATACTCGGGAGCCTCGCCTCCCGGTTTAGAAATATGTTCACCTTTTATCCCCTATACTAAGGGTAACTCAAATACCGCTTATCTCTAGCATAGGTATTATGCAACTATAAGCATTTGAACCAACGGATATATAAATCAAGAATATGAAACAGGCATGCATATATACCATATCACATGCTACAATATATCGCAAGAATTTGCTAATAACCAATATGCATTTATCGCAAGATCATGCATATACACATATACATCACAACAACAGTTATACGGGTAGAAAACTTGCCTGAGCGACTTGGGGTGATAAAAGGCTCGGGACGAGTCTGGTAACCTATAAATAACAAGTAAGTTGGAATTAAACCAAAGTCACTTGTAAATCTATACTTTAACTAACTTAGACTCTAACGCTTGTTTTGCGCTACTGATTTGCTTAAGTCACCCGGGTACCCTCGGCTCCACCATTTTAATAATTTAATCCTTTACGAGTTTTAAGGCGATTCCTTCGCGAGTGTCTTACCAACTGCCTAACACACTTATCATAAATGTTTCATGCATTAATTAACCCTTTTTGGTCTTTACCTATGTTTCAAAGTAAGGCGAGGGGAAAAGTTTCGTTCGCGAAACGCTGTTACTTGAAACGGTCGTTTCTCCTAAACCGTGCATCGGAATCGAACGAACTATATATCAAAACGAAGCTCGTAACATGAGCTATCTAAAACATGGCAGTGGTCATAATCTAGCAGGGGGTTCTCGGGTCCTATGCTATGCACAAAAACCAGTCCAAAGAAAATCGGACGTTACGACGGCTATGTTTACGCGATTTCCAATATTTTAAACCATTCAAAACCCTCCCAATTCAACCTCAAATCCAACATACAACCAACATCCATCCTTATCACATCATAACAACCTCAACCAATTCAATTTTAACATTCATACTTATGCCTAAGCTTAACTTTAACCATACTTAAGTTCTTTTAATCAAAACCACAACATTTACCATTCCATTTCACTACCATCTCAATTCCCAAATCTAATCACAACAACAAGCTACAATATCATTCTACTAATCAAAATCATCTTATAATACATAGGAATCTAGGGTTTGGAGATGGTATACCTTCCTTGAAGTGGTGGGAGGAGCTAGGAAGCCTTAAGAAGCTTTGAGAAGTCTTAGGAATGCTTGGATCTCAAGGAAAACAATAAAAACTTCAAGTTAAAAACTTGAAAACACTATTCATAGCCTTCTTCTTTGATTAAATGGAGAAGATGGAGAAGGAATTGATGGCTTAAACTCATGATATAACCCTAACTAAGCATGAAGATGATTAGGGAATTAACTCACCAATTTAGGAAGCTTGGATCTTTGATTTGAATTTCTTGCTCTTTTGAATAGTAAAAAGCCGAGAGCTTCCTCAAGAACAAGCCTTGGTTCTTTTTGATTTTGATGAAAATGATTTTACTTGGCTTGGTTGCTTTGTTTTTGTGTTTGATTTAGTCAATTACCTTGTTGCCCTTAAATTTGTGTGGTTCTCATTCAACCACACCTCCTTCCTTCCCATGTCATGCTTGTGTCATCCTCATGATGTCATCCTCCCCTCCTTGTCCTCTTTCTATGGTTGGATGACATCATCCCCACTAATCCCCTTGATTAACTCCCTAATCGTTTGCCTAATGACCGCTGATCTGTTATACGATTCGCTTAACTTTCGTTTTCGTTTATCGTTTGAGGGATCATACCCGGGATCTTATTACTTAGGTTCCCTTAATCTTTCTCAATATATTGTATTCCTTTTATGATCCTCTCATAAAATCCTTTAATTTAAATCCTTTTTATCCTGTTACCTTATAATCAATTCTTTCCGTATCTATTGGATTTCCGGGAAAATCAAAGTGTTCGGAATTGGATTCTGACGATCTTTACATACACTTATATACCACATAGAGTACTAATAATATTCCATAAGATCAATAACAGAACCCCTACATAGCGTGGCATGAAAATTTTATTCTCATTCAGCAAAAACACTATTCATAAGGGTTTCAAAAATTTCCAAAAATTGGGGTTATTACAGTCTCCCCTCCTTAAAAGGATTCCGTCCCGGAATCAGATAGAAAACAGTTGGGGATGTTTTTCTAGCATTGTGCCTTCTAACTCTCTAGTCAATTTTCGACATTGTGGTCCTACCACCAACTCTGCCTAGTTTGATAATCCTTCTCCTAAGCACTTGTTCCTTTTCACTCTATAACCCTTCCTGGTTGCTCCATATAGGTTACGTCGGGTTGCATATCTATGCGCTCATATGCCTCTATTTATCTGGCATCTGAATTACACCTCCTTAACATTGATACGTGAAACACGTTACGACCTGCTACATGTTCGGGGTTAGGGCTAGCTCATATGCTAACTTCCCAAACGTCTTAATATATCCAAGGGTCCAACAAATTGTAGACTTAGCTTTCCTTTCTTTCCGAACCTCATCAATCCTTTCTAAGGGATACCTATAACATTACTAGGTCCCCTATTTCATACTCTTTGTCCTTTCGTGTCATGTCCATCTTGGGCTACTACCAGCCGTCCTCTGATTAGATCTATCATATCCTTGGTCCTTTGGACTACTGCGGATCCGAGCATCTTGCGCTCTACAACTTCATCCTAACATAAGGGAGATCGACATTGTCTTCCCTTAAGGATCTCATAAGGCGACATCTCGATAATGACAAATGATCTATTGTCATAAGAAAACTCAATCCGTGTTAAGTGATCATTCCAATTTCTTTCAAGTCTATTGCACAGACTCTCATTATAGCTTTTAGCATTAGAGCTTCTGCTTCTCAATACCCATTCTTTTCGAGTTCGTAATCGCTACTACCTTCCGTTCCTAATATTATACTGGTTATACTTTTGCTCGCTAGCGTTCTATAACCTTTTAATAACCACGTCAACCTTAGTATTACGAATGTGTTCCCATTCTGAATACCACCATAACTTTACTACTCCTTTTTCAGCTGTTTCTATTTTCGAAAGCTTAATCCTTCATATAGAAGTAAAAGAATTTATTGAGAGATCACTATGATCATGAATACTTGTTATCTCGCATAGTTAGTACAGAAGGTGGCCAGCCTTTAGTACTTGACAAGCAATTAAACAATAGTTGGTATCCTACTAGGCTTCTATCAAACAGATAGACAGTCATTCGGCAATACCTCCCCTTCTGGAAGGGTTGTTCTTCTCAACTTATATGAGATGAAAAGAAGAGAAAAGAACGAACTGAAGAGAATTGTATATATAAAAAATATACTGCCACAAAATATCTGGCTTGGAACCTACCTCTGAACTATAGAGGTTTGTCATAGGAGAACAAAACATATACGTATTTATATCAGCATCAAGTATTATAGCATCATATTTCCCATGCCTAAATATTTCTATTTCGTCCATCATTCTATGGACCCATGCTCTTCCTCGATCTTATACACAATCACCTTTGAAACTCCCTTGATTTCGAAAATCGAACCTGGGATCTCATTTTAGACATCACCGTTACTAGAGTTCTATGCTTGCACCGCAACCTTCCTCATATAGTAATACGACTCTCTTTGCATAAGAGGGAATAAATATTCAATAGGTAGATACTCTACTTAATTAGTCTATCAATGATAACTTATACACTACCACGACCTGATTAGTGGTACTCAATCTCAACACCCATTCCAATACAACTCTCACGGTTGTAATCAGCTCATTACTCGCAGAATCATTGCTGCCTTACTATGGTCCACCACTGACCTACTGTAGTCATTCATTTTCCATGAAGTCTTAATAGCTAACCATACGGAGTCCATACATCTCGTATCTAATTCTCCTAAGGAGTTAACATAACCACCAATCACAATTCATGAAGAACACTCCAAACTCTGACGTACTTTCATGACATAAGTAGATAAAATTGCAGAAGAGTTTCAATCAAAGCAACGATAGCAGGTTAATACCATTCTTAATCATATGCCTTAAATAGAAGACTTAACTCAAAGGTTCGTCTAGTCCTTTTTGAAACATGGTCCTGGCTTATCTCAAGATAGGACCTCCTAAGATAGATAGCCCACTCATGGCGATTACACGAAATTAAACCTTTACCAACTACTATTACGGTTGGGTATTGCACAGTCATCAGAAGGAATGTCAATCTTCCAAACCATAATACAACCTTCACAGTTTTAACCATCCTCACTGTATTATTTTGGCACAAGCGCCTATAATTATCCGCTTACCTTTAAAGTGTCGGCCACCTCTTTGGCCTTTCCTGATAGTAAAATTTCCTTACAGTCAATTTCATTTTAACCACTTTCACAAATTTTCTACCCTATTTCCGATCACTGCTTGAGTGAAGATGTTTTCCTTAAAATCTGATAAGTAAAAAAAAATCACCATTTTTCCATAAGTTATTGCCTCAGTCTTTAGAGGTTAATCACTGTCATGACTGACTCTCAATCATAATTAGAACATCTTTATCTTAAGTCCTAATTGCCCTGAATAATTTCGACCATTACTGGTTCGATCCATACTTTCTCGTGGTTTAACACGTGCCCCACTTGGCAACACTATAATTATGTCATATTTCCTTTATCAACATTTTATTCTTGAGAATTTTGAATATTACCTTTCCTCCTTGTAAAACCTCTAAGGTTATCCTTGAATCGTTCCTCCTGTATTCCCTAGATACAGGGCATATCAAAATACCATATACTAATACTAGAAATCAGTGTCTATATACTTTTGAAAAAAAAATTCTCCACTGATTCTTTAAAGGTTGTTATTACCTTAATCCTTTCCAATTCATACTGTCAAATTTCATACTATCCCTATTAAGGGTGAAATGCCAACCTTTATGCATTCCCCTAGGATTCATTTTAAGTTACCGATGTTCTATCCTTAATTCCACCTTTGAAAAGGTACATGCATCCATCCATGGATAAACTAAGTCATATATCCTTGATAGATTATCTTCTTCATCATTCCCACCTCGATAGTCTATACCTAACTTCATAATAGCATCCTTATTCAAATTGAGGTCAATCCATATGGCCTCCAAAAGATAACAATGGTCATCCGCTTTTCTTTCCTGATTTGGTAATGATAACATGGATGTTCTGGAAGATATTGGTCATGTTCAACGTGAACTTCTTCTTAATAATTCCTTATTTACTTTTGTTGTTTATCTCAACAGTCACCTCAATGTTGGGATACCTCTCATACCTGGCGTCTCCCTTTCTGAGTATCGAGCCACCGGTCTTACATTTCACATTATTGAAGGTCACTTCCTTCATCCAATTTCCTACTTTGTTACTTTCTTGTCTCCTTAGTCTATCCGCGTCTTATTATTTATCCTTCGAACTATCTAAAGGTTTCCTTGAATCCTCCCAACTTAAAGGGGATAAATGTACATAACTCGTATGCCTTCAACCATCAACTTTAACTCATGGTGAATCACCCTCATCCTGACGATTACATACTTTTCTATGTCTATTGCTACGAGTCTTTAGGGTTTCCTCATACCCAACTCCCTTATCATACCTCAAACTATCTTGCCTTTATATTCCTTTCCACTTCAGTTTCTTTTTATTTTCCTTTCTCTTATCATTATTTCATGAACTAACACAACATAAGTATTGATTCCAAACATCCCGTCATTCTGGATTCGTGTCCTCAGAACGAATCTTGATAACTTTTACAACTTAGATTCATAATTCATCATACTCATCACTTTGTTCTAGCTCCAAAGCTTTTACACTATCTCCTTATCTTTGGGAATTACTTTCCCGAAAACAATTGACTGAACTTAAATCAGTTATTCTAACCTCTGGCTCCGTGCCTTCCTTGGTCTTTCACCAGCGGGTGGTCTCTTTCTTAGGAGGGTAAGTGATAAAAACAGTCTTTTGTGATTCGTCAATCATTTAGAATCTCAATTGATTCCTCTATTCCTTTAGCCAGGCTCTTGCCTCAACTAGGTCAACCTTCCTTGGAACTGTGGGAGCTTAGAGACTTAAAGGTCCTGAAAGAATTCCTATCGCATTGTTTCCTCAAGGTGGGTTGGTGGGGATAATAGTCTAAGTTCTTTTTAGACAGGTCCCAGAATTGCCGTATAGGAGAACCGTCTCGGGTCTCCCTTCCTTACTCGACTTTCTGTTTCCTTAGTATAAAATATTTCATCCTTCTCCCATACTTGGGGTATCTTATACGTTAAAATCCTCATTTTCCATTCATTATGTTATGGGTTCCTTCTATCTTGATGGCGACCTCCCTGACTATCACGTTCAGGGTTTGCTCTAATCTTATTCCTCAACTATGCTTTCATCTAAGTCTCATCTTAAGCTCTTGAACTTTGGAACCCAAATTCTATAGGAATACCTCATTATTCCCTTATCATCTTTCTCGGTATTAATCTCATATCTATTTGTTGGCTCTCTGCCTTCATTCATCACTTTTTCTGGCACAATATGCTTTTCCAATAATTCGGCTGTATTGCAATCTCAAACAGCTTTTCGGTACCGGCTCCGGTTACCTTCACTTCTATTTCCATTTTCTCAAAATCTCTTATAAACTCTCCAAAGACATTATCATCTTGAGTCTCTCCTTTTTACTAAGGGCATCAGCCACCATATTGGCTTTCCCCGAATGATAAAGAATCTCCCAATCATTCTTGATTAGCTCTAACCCCCTCTGGCGTATGTTGAGCTCTTTCTACGTGAAAATGTACTAGCACTTATGGCTTGTGTAATCTCGCACTTCTCTCCATACAAGTAGTGCCTCCAATCTTTAGGGCAAAACTATTGCCACGAGCCTAAGCTCATGGGGGGATATCGAATTTTATACCTTAATTGTCTTGACGCGACGCGATTACCTTGTGTGCTATAAGAAGCACCCTAATTCCTTATGCGAAGCGTCACTTACAATCACAAATCTCCTTTTCCATCCGGCAACGCCACATAGGGGCCGTCACCAACTTTGCTTCAGTTCTTGAAAGCTGTTCTCGCATTTCTCTGTCCATTCGAACTTCTCAGTCTTACGAGTAAGCCGCGTTAAAGGGGCTACTATCTTTACAAACTTGAACGAACCTCCGGTAGTGACCGGCCAATCCTACCTCTGGTAGTCGACCTAACCATGGTCATCAATTCATCAGTGGTCCTTTATCATCTTGTCAGGATCCTCCATGGGATCCTCCTCAACAACTATCCCTTCTAGGACAACATCCTCAACATAACATCATCCGGTCCTGCGTTAGGACACTCTATCGGATCCACAATCCGATCTCCAATTAGTAAAAACATCATCGCGTGTTGCTCCTCAACCTCAGGGTTCGGAGTCCCGCTACCATATACGATAACGAACTACGCTCTATCACGATATTTATAAGGGTTCCCATAAGGGTTTTAACTGTCAGTACTACGTTAGGTAGCCCGACTATGAACTTGGCAAGAGTTCTTATTATCTTAGTGAACTTATTATCTTAACGTCCCATCATCTCTGAGGTTTATAACGCTTAGCTCTGATACCATTTCTGTAACACCCCCAATCCGGGGTCGGGGATCCGGGTTGTCACGAGTTCCATTTCCCTTAATAACACCCAATCTTAATAATTATCAACTACTCTGTACTGTGACCCCACAATAAACACACACCACAGTTATAGTCTCAGAGATGAATATCCAAAAATAATCACAAGTCTTTTATTCCACAATTATCTGCCAATACACCTTAAAAGGTTTTCTGAATAAATTTACATTTCTTTGCCATTATTACAATTCATAAATATACATAAATCTGGTACATCAAAGTTGAAAGCCTAGCCTATTGGTAGTTCCTACCTCAGCTACGGCGGCATCAGTGCTTCTAGAAAACTGCGGAACGTCTCCTAACCTCTTGCGAATCGGGAGCTTGGTCCGTTCATCTTATCTATCTGATGTTGTGTGATGAAAGAAGAAAGCAAGGGTGAGCAGCAAGCCCACCAAAATAATATGTATAATGATTAACAATATATGAGCCTTCTCATAGTACTCATGAAAGTCTTGGTCAAAAGAAATGAACCAAGTTGATATCTTAATGCGATGAAGTCGCAAAATATTCAGTATATATATACATATATACTTTTCAAAATTTGGAAGTCCTCTTCCATGCATAATACACACAAGTTCCAGTGTATAACTGTATAAAAAATATCGTTGCAAGGTGATCTCATATATCTAACCTTGTCTCAACGTTTTTCTGAAAATCTTTGTCATTCATAAGACAATTATTAACTAGATATAAGTTTAAAAAGAAGTTACCAAATACTTCACTACACTTATATCATTTATAAAGCTACTTGAACAACCATTGTCAAAGTATAATGAGCTTTCAACAGTTCATCACATAGATGAGACTACAAGACAAGATTTGAATAGATTAAATCTTTAAAATATTATTAAAGGAAATGAAGTTATGACATACTTCATTAAGTTCTGATATATATATATATATATATATATCCACATATACATCTTCCTTTATACATTTCCTGAAAACCTCTGTCATGTAAAGTATGAACAGAATTGCAATATCCAATAAATTTGGAAAGGAAAAGAATTTTGGCATAAACCAGATATCTTGCTGATCAGGCAAAGATACCAATAAGTAACCTTTTCTACTGTAGATGGATGAATTCCTCACCGGTCATCACCCTGGCCGCATTAGGACCTCGCTAGACCGTTACCCGGCCACTCACGCGTTGATGGACTGCCACCCAGCCACTTACACTTTGATAGACCGTACCCCGGCCTGTCGCTTATGCCGACTCAATTAGATGGGCTTACTTCCCGAACATTGGGCAAGTAATCAATTCATTTATCAAAACAGCAACCTTGTTGCGAATATAAAATACACCATAGAGCCGGATCCCTCAGGTTTTGAACGAGTATTTAAATCCCCTTTAAAAGGAAGATCTTAAATATAAAAATGAGTTTTGGGATCCGCTCTAACTTTTAAAAATCATTTTAAAGACTCGAAAACACTTTAAAGAGTGTTTGGAGTAATGCTGATTTAATGAAGTAAATCAGTCCCCATATATTAGAAATATCTGAATATTATTATTTAAATAATATTCCCATAAAGAATAACCTTTATACAAATAATTGAAGTAGAAGTTGTAAGACTTATACTTGAAATGAGTATTAAATAACCAAAGATATACATATATGAAAGTACTATCTTTATTTGAATAATCGAAAATAAGTTTGATTATCGAAACATTATTGTTACGACCGGCATTTTCGTGTAATATTAATTGTGGATTTGGTATAATATTAAAGCCGAATAAAAATATGTTCAATTATTGTACGATTGTGTAAGCGAGAATTTCTGCATTATAAAATTTTTATGTGTAATACATGATTTTTTTTTCAAAGCAAAATTTTAATTATTTCCTTTACTTTTGATTTATAAGGAATATTCTAAGCCTTGGAGAAATTTTCTTTTAAAAGATATTTTGTTCACAAATTTGAAAGTGACTTTATAAAATCTCTAAAAATCCAAGTTATTTTATGGTATAAATTTTATATTTTTGAACTTGTGTTTTATTTTATAAAAATAAATCTTTATAAATATAATTAGCAAATTCCATAGTTATCCTTGCATGCAAATTCCTTCCATACATTCCAAAAGGGCTAAAGAGTCAATACCACCCCACTAACTCTTATTTCCTAGCCAAATACCTTCTTTACCCTTGCATGCAAATTCAACCAAGTTCAAGTGGAAGGCTAATCATGTCAATTCCTAATTCCACTCAC